>NC_134584.1:67320731-67620731 GCF_037038515.1 Microtus pennsylvanicus | reverse complement strand
CAGGAATTCAAGGATACCCTCAGCTGTATAGCCTGTTTTCGGGTAGCCTGAGGTATATGGGATCTTGCATTAAATAAACAAATAACCCAAGACTAATTATATTTAAGATTTATTTACTTAGAAGTTCATATAAACATTGATATTAGCATCTTGTGCATAAGACCCTTATTTTTTCTTTTTCTTTCTTGTTTTCTTTTCTTTTTTGATTTTTTCAAGAAAGCGTTTCTTTGTAGCTTTGGAGGCAGTCCTAGAACTAGTTCTTGTGGACCAGGCTAGCCTCAAATTCTGAGATCTGCCTGCCTCTGCCTCCTGAGTGCTGGAATTAAAGGCATGGGCCACCACCACCCAGCTAAGACCTTATATTCTTATCTTTCCATAGCCAACAAACACATGTGAGTAGAGATCCATGCTCCAAGAAAAAGAAAATATAGATATGTTTGTTCTCTGTCCATATTTTTATGGTAATATTTAGTAAAGAATGAGAGGGGTTATTCATACATAAATTGATGAAGCCTAACTAGGAGCTGTGGCAGATTAATTTTTGTTTATCTTGTATACAAAACCAGATTTTATAATATCTGGTTAAATGTATTGCTTGTAATCTTTGAGAAAATCAAATAAGTGAAAATGAACATATTTTTGCACCATTTTAATTGAGTTTAATAACCATTTTATGAACTAAAATTTCCTCCCACATGTTAATATGTGTGTGCATATGTGTGTGTGCGTGCATGTGTGCATACATGCATGTGTATGTATGTGCACACTTTAAAACCTTTGTTTGGAAGAAATTTTAGAAGACTTGATTTTACTTCATCAAACCTCCTATTAAGAGGAACACAAGTTAACTAGTGAAAACTTTAAAATATTAAATGCAAAACATGAGTTTAACCAATATTTATAGAAAAATAAATATAGACCTCATGAGTTAACAATATACATCAATCTAATTTAATTCAAGTAATTTTGTGCTGTATTATTTTAGTACTCTCTGTCTCTCCTCCCTTTGTCTCTCTCTGTCTTCACCTTCTCACATAAGAACTACATTCCCAGAATGAGTAACTGGGACTGCGAAACTTTTAATCAATTCCATTTAAAGTACAAAAAAACTAACTAAAATACCCAAATAAGATTTTTTAGATTGAATATACATAAGAATAAATTAAAGACTGTATCTATAAGCATATTGGTTACATTACTATACAGAGAAGTATCTACACAAAAAAATCAAAAACATTGCTTTAGGTATCATAGGTCAGAATTATGGTTTTATATATTCTATAAACACAAATTCATTAGTTCATTACTATATCTTCATATAACCATTAGTATGTTAGAAAAGTATAAAGGAGACATGTCATTTATTTTAGGCTAAATAGGCTATTTAAACTCTATGAATTTCATATGAACAAAGATTTTATCCAGGCTGTGTATAATACTTGGTTATTAATTATTTCACTAGAATCACTAAACTGATGTATAGCATTACATGTAATCTGCAATCACACAAGCTACTAATTCTACCCACCACCATGTGTTCTTAATCATTCATTTTAGATGCAAATCTAAAAAATGTTCCCACATGTCCTTCTTCCCTTTTTTTAAATTATTTATTGCATTAAAAGAATTGCAAGGCTGTTGGAGGCTTGATAATTCAGTATTTCCTGGGTATGTCATTTTTATCTTGGTAATTATCAGTCTGTTGTCTTCAATACTTTTGAAGTTCTGTCAAATTAAATCAATGACAAAGGAAAAGCATGGCTAATTTTAGCATTCCTCTTCCTGTTGCCATGCTCCAGCCCTTGCTACTAAGGAATTAAGATCCTGTATGTTTGTTTCTCCATTGTCAGGCTACATGGAGAAATTAAGGCAGAAGATATAAATGTTCAAGCATAGTGATTTCTAGCCTATTCTACCAATTTAAGAATGCATTCATCAAGGACGTTTTACTTTCAAATTAAAACATTATGTTTGAATAAGCTGTGAACTTAGGAATGAGAGAATGAGATTGTAGAGACAATGCAAGACTCTCCTGTCCTCTGTGAAGGAAGCAGGTTGCTCTACAGTGATTTAACATGGTGAAATGATGGTCATAAAACTGAGCCAAATGAATACAAAAGCAAAGTTACATTTACCTCTACAGTATGTGGATATTGCAAACAATCACAGTTTATATTATAGTTCTTCAGTTAACCCATGATCTGGTAATCCAATTGGAAGCATGTCTTATATGACCATACATAATAAAAACATAATATTTAGGAATTCTATGGATACTCTCTAAGTAAACAACTATTGTTTATAATACAAAGAACTAACTACCATTAACCAGAATTAATTAGAGACTACAAAATAAATTACAAAATAGCTATATTATAGCATAGAAGAGAGTAGAGTTAAACACTGTAAAAGTAAAGATTCCCAAACATAAATATATATACATTCACATAAAAAGTATATACAATCACAAAGATACACATGTGTGCTTGTTTACAGATTTATAAATATTTGTCTACTCATGGGGTATTTGTGGAGGCATACACAGGAAACCATTAGCACTGTTTACCTTTGAGCATGGCATTGGGGATAAAGCAAAAATGTCAAACATACAAAATAGCAAGGAAGATGTACAATTGATTTGACATCACTGTGACTTGTTTTTATTTTGTAATATTAGTATATGTTATCTCCAAAATGAAAGAAAATCCAAACAACTAGTCAGCAGCATAGAGGAAAGGCATTCCAACATTTGAAATTCTCGCTGTCGATCTAACTTAGAGTAAACATGACCCTGGCATCTTAAGAAAGTGGGAAATGATTTCAATGTTCACACTGAGTGATCTTACATGAAGAACAAACAGAAGGGCAGGACAGTCATCCTTGGCCCAATACGGAATTGGTGAGTTGTTTGTTTCAAAACCAAATAAGCAAACTTTGCTATTGTTATATTCCCACCATGTTGTGTGACTCCCCAGCAAGAGAGAGCCAAGCCTGAAGAAGGGAGTAAGGTTGTTGGTGGGAGAGGCAGGGCTGAATAGGCATTTGTGTGCTAACCTAGAGATCAGAGATTAGCCTTGCTAAGGCTTTGTGGCTGGTGTGTGCCTCTCCTAAAATCAGCCTATTCCCACGAAGCAACCATATCCCCTATTCAACGAAAGATATTAATTACACTGCAATAGTAGAATATTCAACATCTCTGCTATTTTAATCACACGTGAGCCTCTGCAGCCCTAGAAGTGAATGTGCACAGCGTACACCCTGAGCCGGGCACAGGGCCACCTTTCTGTATGGATTAGTTTCGTATTTCACAGTTTTCAAAGGTGGTGAAACTGTAACCTGATTTGCAAGATAGGCTGAGAGATGTGATATAATTGTTTATCAATGAGAGGTTCCTCCTGGCAGTGTAAATGTAATCTAACTTTACCATCGGGTGTTACAAACACGTGACAGAAAAGTAAAGTGCGACCATTTACAAATGCGTATCCTGACATTGAAAATGTGGCCCAAACAAAATACCCACCAGTCTGCTAGTTTAAAATGTTTGTTTTAAGGGCATTTTTTATTATCTCTATTTATGCGCATCCTAATGAGTGTATTGTGAGCGTATACATGTGTTGAGGTCAGAGAAGCACTTATTAGAAGCGATTTCTTCCTTTTAACATGTGGGTTCAGTGCTTGAACTCAGGCTCAGTCTTGACAGCAAGCATTTTGCCCATTGAGCCAACTCTCGAACTCAATCTGATAAATCTGGTGCTTTTAATTTTGTGACTAAAGATTAATAATGAACTCATTATCATCACGTGACCCATATATAGCATTTGATTCCCTCCTGTGGTGGTAAAAAAAAAAAAGAACAGGAAGAAAAATTGTCAGAGTGCTAACATTCTTTCAAGACTTTTTAAATTTTTCATTTTTTCATTTTATATGTGTCAGTGTTTTGCCTGCATGCATGTCTGCACACCATGTATGTGCTCGTGTTCAAGTTTTTAATGAAATTTGCCTCACAGGATTGGACGAATACTAGCCCATCTTACTGCATAGTGATTTTTAAGACTGACTTAGACCTTTAAAATGAGTTTCAGGACACAGCATTTTATAAATGGAAAGTACAGATTGGCAAAATGACATCTGACCATAAAACAAGTTATTAAAAGTAACCTGCCTACAGTTCAGAAGTTAATGGATTTTCCCTGTGGTCACACCACAAACCATGCAGGATGCGTAGTGCACCATCTGAAATGCATTATACTCACTGCCACTCGCAACCGCTTCTCTAAACCGTGAGCCACACAGAAACACAGTTAATCTACTAAATATGCATCAGCCACAACCACATTTCCTTGCTGACCAGAAATTCAGGCAAGGAAAAAACAGATTTCCATTAACTTTGGTTAAATCTTATATAGCCTCGGGTTTAATTCCCCGGAAACAGGGATTCTACGTGAAATACATGCGAAAGTCATTTCTCTGTTTGAATATGACTCACTATTTGATTCACTGTGCTTCCAAAATAGTCTCTTCAGCTCCGAGAGTATTACTGGCTGTGCATGCTCTTAACCTGAATGACATTTTCATTTTTAATAGTTTTTGCTCTGGTTCTGCCAAATGCAGAACCCTGGTCCAGGTTTTATCTCCTGCGGGATCTCTCCTGGGATTTCTTTCAGAAGCATCTTCCCAAACCCTTTCCAAGAAAGAACCTTCTGATTCCTCACAAGCTATAACGTGAACTGTGAACATGGTCTGTGTCCCTAGGATGACTACACTGCAGTCACGGTTGCTTTCATACTGTTACTCATGTAACCTAGGTCTGTGTGGTACTCTGGTCACATGCCACATTGTCATTGAGTTTATGTTAGAGTGAAATCTCCAGCATTTATATTATATTTCAACAGTGACACTGTCCTTTTATTATGCAATGTATAAGTACTGGTTCTCATATTTGTTCTACAGGGAGACTTACACCAAAGGCTTCCTGCTGTGACTATCCTGTTATCTCTGAATATATTCAAACCTGATAAGAAGTTTCCTGTGTTTTCATCTCCATCGTTAATCAGAAACTCAGAATATGTCAGGGACAGAGACAAAGGCCTTCAGAAAAACCACTGAAGACTCAGTCCAGGCCAATAGATAACCCACCTGCACAGTCATTTACCAAAACCTCCAGCTTAAATCAAATCCTAAAGTAACCTTGCAATCAGGAGATCTAATAAATTTATTCTAATAAGGAGCTATTTCAGCTTTGTTTATGGCTTAGATTTATTTTTAAATCAGTTGACAGAGATGTTAGAGATAATGACATTTTCCAGATTTGGGGTTCTGAAAGATCTATAAAGCAGTAATTCTATGAGTAAGAAATTATCATCCCCATCTGCAGATTAAGAAGCATACCTTGGAGAGAGGAAATAATTGGATTGAGATGTGCAAAGAGGGGCAAGGCCAGAGGCCTATTCAAGAATCTTCCTCCTCTCTCTCTCTCTCTCTCTCTCTCTTTCTCCTTGCTTCCCTCTCTGCTCTTCCCCTTCTCCCCCTTTCCTTTCATAACCCACTTAATAAATATCCAACCTTGATGGAGGAAGGTCATTGGTTAATTAATAAAGAAACTGCTTGGCCTGATAGGTTAGAACATAGGTGGGTGGAGTAAACAGAACAGAATGCTGGGAGAAAGAGGAATTGAGCTCAGATGCCAAGCCTCTCCTCTTCAGGGCAGATGCAATAGAGTAAGCCGCCAGGTCAGACATGCTGAATCTTTCCCGGTAATACTGGTGCTACACAGATTATTAGAAATGGGTTAGTCAAAATATGAGAATTAGGCAGGTAGAGGCTAGAGCTAGTGGGCCAAGCAGTGTTTAAATGAATACAATGGTGTTGTTATTTCGGGTATAATACTAGCTGTGCGGGGAGCTGGGCAGGATGAAAAGCAGGCCTGCCCGCAGCTCCTTCAACACAACCTCACTCTGCATAGTGTGCCTATCTGTCCCTCTCTGCATCGCTGTCATATCTACTGCTGTTGATCACTGGAAACTTTTGCCTCCTCACTGCTCTTCCTCAGCACAGTAGCCATTCTTCATCAGACACTCACACCAGATATGGAGAATTCAGGGACTGTCAGCTCCTGCATTCCCAACAACAAATCTATCCCCAAATTCTGCATTAATGAAAAGAAATACCCAGAGCTGTTCACTTTGTTTCTCCTGACACTTCTCTATTTGGTAGGAATGTCCCATCATCTTATGGTACAGTTAACACTAGTAACTGGTATTCCCAGTCACTCTTTCCTACCTCCAGTTAACCACAAGCAGGAGTATCTTCCTAAAACCAAAATCTAATGACACCATTCCCTTTCTTCAACAACTTCATTCCAGAGAATGCAGTTCAAAGGGCTTATTCTATAGGGCCCATATTCCAAGTTTCTTCTTCTACACCCTTTTGCTTTCAGTCATGCTAGATTTGCCTCGTTTTTCCTAACTGTGCTCTCTGGTGCAGCAAAGTTACTACACATTCTTGCATTTACACCCTGGGAAAGGTGTGATGGCTATATTGGGATTATTTCTCCTTCAGTATGGAGAACACCCGGCACTGAGGCCACCTCGGGATCCAGAGTCATTGGAGGCAGCGGTGGGGAGTGAATGAGCAACCAACCTGAATGAGCATCCAGCTGAACTGGCATAGATACAGGTAATGTGTCACAGCAGCCACGGCAGCGCAGCTCTCATCGCCGAGCTGGGGACTTGCGTATGCAGAAGCCAGGAACACAACCTGAAAGAAAGAGGTAGTTCTATTTTAAGTTGTGCTAAGATTGATGAAGACTGTCCAGAAAACAAGCCACTTTCTCATCTGAATCTGTAACTGAGAGAAAGGCATGGCTGGCCTGTTGCCTGACTCACATAAGAGCCAACCTCAAGGGCAGCGTGTGAACTTCCGTACATCTAAGAACCCATAAAGGATATAACATTGTGTGCTATGTTGCTGCAAGGCTCTCAATAGCAAATTCTCAAGAAACCACATTCTTGTCACTGCTGGACCAAAACCGGAGCTTTGAAAGCCATTTATTCCAGCGAGGCAGGGAAGAAGCAGTGTGGAAATGCCATTCCCAGCGAATGAGACAGGGACATCAAGCAGAATCTTTGACTTTCTTCCCATCTTCCACCTCCTGTCAGCTAGCAACATGCAGAACAAATAAGCTTCAAGTATGCTTAAAATTTTCTCAAAATTACCTAAATGGTGGGGATTTAGTATCACCTTCAAGCCTGTGTTCAATGTCACCCTTACATAGAAAATGACTGCTTCCACATTATTTAAATTGTATCTCTTTTCTCTCTTTCCCCACACATTTGAATCTTAACTCTTTTTATAAAATGAATCCTCATGTCCTTCTACCATACTGTAGATCATCATCATCTTCTTCATTATTTCACTGACTAGAATATAAGGACAGAAATTTTTACTCTTTGATTTTGCTGATGAATTTCAAACACCAGACCTTTGGCACCTGGTAGAATTCAATATACACCTGTTGAATAAATGGTCAAAGCAAGTGGAAGACCATTTTGCATTATTCCATTATAGACTACAATATCAAATTTTATAATGGGATATACAGTTAGAAAAAGAAAGATTGGTGCAACAATATAATACTATAACTTCTGAACAAATGAACTTTGTACTTAATTTCTTCAACAGTAATAGCAAAGTTGGCAAAAATTAACGTGTAGCCCTTTTATATCCTAGAGTTTCAGAATTATTTGTAAAAATGGAGCTTCCTAACTCAATTTTTTGTTTATTAGTCCCAGGCTTGGCATCTTCACTCTACAATGTTACAGCCAGCAAGTGCCAGCATTTAAAGTATAAACTATAAACTCACTTGTAGATGGAATGGCGGGCTGCGTTTCTGCCCAGCTCCTGCACGGCTAGATTTATACCCAAAATAACAACACACAAATTATATTCATTTAAACACTGCTCGGCCCATTATTTCTAGCCTCTTATTGGCTAACTCTCATATCTTGATTAACCCATTTCTATTAATCTGTGTTGTGGTGGCTTACCGAGAAGCTTTTAACCTGCATCCATCTCAGAGAGGAAAGCTATAGCGTCTGCCTCACTTCCCTTCTTCCCAGCATTCTGTTCTGTTTACTCCACCTACCTAATTTTCTCTCCTATCAAAGAGCCAAGGCAGTTTCTTTATTAACCAATGAAAGTAACACATAGACAAATGACCCTCCTCCTTCACTCACTGTACATTGTTTCTTAATAATCTAGAAGATAGGAGTTCCCCCCCCCCAAATTAGCAACAAACTCACGCTGCCAGAACACAGTACACAGCAGTTTCTGAATCATGACGGCTTGTTCTTAGAGCATGTTTAGATTTTCCTAGACTTCAGCTTCTGTGTGTAACTTCCAAATAATGAAAAACATATTTCATAAATTTAACCTTGTAAATTCCACAGAACCTCACTGAACACCTTCTAGGTCCTGAAAACTGGGTAAGACTTGGCCGTTAAAAAAATCCTCAGAAGTAAAAGTCTGTATAACTCCACCTCCATTCCCAGAATCCCTGTGACAATTTGCTTTTGTTTTTAAGCACACTGGCCTCTTTCTCACCGACTCTATAAATGTACCTGCAACAACACCAATCCTCTCAATCTTGGACTCTGAAGGGTAGAACTTTGCAGAAATCTGATGTTTTCTTTACACTCAACCTGAACAGTTTGTTATAAAAAATAACCACACAAATTTTAACTGAGAATGTATATTTAGTTTGCAGATTCTGTGAAACTGTAAATGGAATGCTGATTAAGTGTATTTTCCTAACATTTTTCTTAGATGCAATCAAATCACTGAAGGTTATTGTTTAAAACTGCCCCTGCTTCCAGAACATAGTTTTAACACTACAAATTCCACTCATAGGGTGTGCTATCTTCAAGTTTTTTTAGATTTTGGATCCATCTTCCTAAGTTATAAGAACACCAGTACAATTTTGTGACCCATCAAAGCTCTTTCAATTTGCTCTCTGAGTATTGAAAATTACTTCTCACTGTGTGAAAGAAAATTAATAAGATAAAAATGAGCTGCCTCCACCTTTAGCAAAGAGGATCTCAAAATACTTCAAAAGCTTACATGTCGTGTCAATAGACCTGCCCCAGATAGTTTATTTAAATACTGAAATGAAATTAAGCAAAATAAAACATAATCTTCATGCATTAGCAGTTCACAGAACCTTAAGACTATATAATCTAAGAACAGATGGGCTCTGAGCTCTGTGTTTTCTACAACACAATAAGAGATACCAGAATAAAGATTATTTTCTTTTTTTTTTTTTTTATTCCTCAAATTCTTTTTTTTTTTTCTCGTTGGAGATTCTTTTTTTATTTTATTTTTATTTTTTTTTAATTTATTTATTTATTAAAGATTTCTGTCTCTTCCCCGCCACTGCCTCCCATTTCCCTCCCCCTCCCCCAATTAAGTCTCCCCCCCCAGCCCGAAAACAACAAAAATGTTCATAGCAGCATTGTTTGTAATAGCCAGAACCTGGAAACAACCTAGATGCCCTTCAATGGAAGAATGGATGAAGAAAGTATGGAATTTATACATATTAGAGTACTACTCAGCAATAAAAAACAAGGACTTCATGAATTTTGCATACAAATGGATGGAAATAGAAAACACTATCCTGAGTGAGGTAAGCCAGACCCAAAAAGAGGAACATGGGATGTACTCACTCATATTTGGTTTCTAGCCATAAACCAAGGACATCGAGCTTATAATTAGTGATCCTAGAGAAGCTAAATAAGGAGAACCCAAAGAAAAACATATAGGCATCCTCCTGAATATTAACCTTCAGCAAGCGATGAAAGGAGACAGAGACAGAGACCTAAATTGGAGCACAGGACTGAAATCTCAAGGTCCAAATCAGGAGCAGAAAGAGAGAGAGCACGAGCATGGAACTCAGGACCGCGAGGGGTGCACCCACACATTGAGACAATGGGGATGTTCTATTGGGAACTCACCAAGGCCAGCTGGCCTGGGTCTGGAAAAGCCTGGGATAAAACCGGACTCTCTGAACATAGCGGACAATGAGGACTACTGAGAACTCAAGAACAATGGCAATGGGTTTCTGATCCTACTGCACGCACTGGCTTTGTGGGAGCCTAGGCAGTTTCGATGCTCAACTTACTAGACCTGGATGGAGGTGGGGGTTCCTTGGACTTCCCACAGGACAGGGAACCCTGATTGCTTTTCGGGCTGGTGGGGAGACTTAAAGATTATTTTCATAGCTGCCCTTTGAGAACAATTCAGTTGAACACTGCAAAGTCAAAGAAGCAATTATTCAAAGGTACTTAGTTTCCCATGTGTTGACTCTTTCTGTACTTAAACACTTGTTCCCTTTAGAGCACCTTGTTGGGCAAGATGAGCACACAGAATACCAAAGGTGACTTTGTACTATGTGCCTTACCTTGTGCATAAACATAAAACTTATCTATGAATAATGTCACATTATATGATTTTATCTCAATTTAATAAATAATAATAAAATAGGGGCCTGTAGGATAATTAACATGTTTGTAGATCATTACACATGGTTTAGAGTCAAAGGGGAATTCAGAATCTGGTGTGCCTATTTTAAGACCAACAGTTTTAAGTCTTCCTAATATGACTTGATGTTGTCTGCATGGTGGAACCAGATACAAGCCTCATCTCAAACTGCTGAAATTTTATTGATTCTCAATTTTTCTAAATTCATGGCTTATGGTAACTGAAAATAATGTCAAGTGTCATATTGACCATTGCTATTCCTATCTCTATATTGTTATAACATATGTACATCATAACAAAGGGCAGAAAATATAACCACCTACAAGGATGAATTGTTGTAGAATATTACTTTAACCATGTGAAGATGTGTTACCTTTTTGTTGCAGAATATTACTTTAACTACATACATTTATTTATGCTGCATTTGCTTAACTATGTAAAGTTGTATTGCATTTGTTTTTCCTTGCCTGCCTAAGGCACCTGATTGGTTTAATAAAAAGCTGAATGGCCAATAGCTAGGCAGTAAAGAGATAGGCAGAGTTGGCAGGCAGAGGGAAGTAGGAAAAGGAATATAGGCTTGAGAGACAAGAGAGAACAAGAGAGAAAGAGGGGGAGACACCCAGGGCCAGCCAGACAGACATGGAATAAACAAGGAAGCAGGACACACAGAAAGAAAGAAAGAAAGAAAGAAAGAAAGAAAGAAAGAAAGAAAGAAAGAAAGAAAGAAAGAAAGAAAGAAAGAAAAGAAACCAGAGGCAAGATGTGGATGAAGAGAAACAGCTTAATTTAAATTAAACAAAACTAGCCAGAAAGAAGCCTAAACTTAGGCTAAGCATTCAGAACTAATAATTCTCTGTGTTGGGGGCTGGCAGTCTGAGAAAGTCTGCTACAGTGCTCAATATTTCGTTCATTTAAAATAAAGTAAAACTCTGTTCTGCTGGTGGATGACAGCTCTACCGTGCCAATGGGGAGAATAGAAATAAAGGTGTCCCTGATTGCTGCTAAATAAAATCTAATAATAAATATTGAGTTTTCTGTTTGTCTCAATTCTTATTATTCCTTGAGATGCATTTTCCCCCTTTCCCATTTAAGAGTGGAAACTTACTTTTCTCCGAATCCATTCTTTAACATCTCTACTCTCTTGCCTGTCCCAAGCCTACTTAGTTTTGATAGGGCCAGTTAATTCCACCTGCCTACACTAATCATTGTGTTTTCTAGATTCTCCCATTTTAAACGGGAGGACATTGGTACTAACCAGCCAGCTGTAGTTCTTTCTTGTAGTAGGCGGTCTATAATGGAAAGCAGCTATATGCATAATGTAATAAAATGTGACAAGTGTTTCTAACAGAAGAGAGTGAGTCTGAGGGGAACACAGAGGATGGTTAGCTCTGTGAGTAGGACTCAAGGGCCTCTGCAGAGGGAATCCTAAATCCTGCCTGCTTCCTACTCATTTTCTTTAAACTCACTGCCTGGTGCAACTCTCTAATCTATGTGCACCTTCTGTTCTCCAAATACGCTCCCGTTGTTTTTCCTTATTTACACTAGACTTTCTTTTCCATCTTTCCTAGGCACCATTTGTCAACCTTGACATTAGCTCATGGCTGTTTACTTCAACCAAACATTGTGGATGCCAGACAAGGGCTCAGCCACTTAGCTAGAAACTCTTGGTCTCCATGTTTCTTAAATATAAAAGAATTAGATGCCCAACAAATTTTAGTTCTTAGGTGAAGAGAACATCAATGTCTCAGAACATTGTCTTTCTAAGAAGAAGGGGAAATCCTGGTCATGGCACACACACTTAGGGAAAAGGCCATTTGATGATATGGGAAGATGGTGACTAGCCAAAACCAAGAAGGGAGGTCTCAGACATGTTCAAATATGCAGACACCAGGAACTAACCCAACACATTTCCCTCTGTAAAGAACCAAGATCATTTCCTTCTGTCCTTGCTGTACTGGGAATGTGTTCTGGTAATAGTGATTGAAATTTGTCAAATTCTATTTCTATGTCAAGATTATCATTATTTTCTACTTTTGTTTGCTAATGTAGTAAGTTACATTGATGTTTGAATACTAAGTCAACTCTACAGCTGGACAGCTGTCTCTTTGTTGAGATGCACCAGGCTCTTATTGACTAAACTGCTGAGGGTCACACTAGTTCTGGTGATGAGCACTGGCTGATAGGACACGACTTCCCAGGCAGCACAGTCTAGTTAATAGTTTTCCTTCTGACTGCTGTCATTATTAGCAGACACCTTATATTTACAGACCACACAAGTCTCACATTTCATTGCTATAACCCTTGCTTGGACACAGTTATCTTTAAAACATACATAGATAATAAAATTTCCTCCGCATTTGCCTTCTGATTAGTTTTTCTGGTGCTGCTTGTGTACACGTTAACATTCCCATCTGGTAGCATCCCTTCTGCCTGAAAGATTTCAGTCTTCCCACTGCTGGCAATACATCCCTTCGCTTATGTGCTTGAAATATCTTTATTTCACCTTCATGAGAAAGCAATACCTTTAAACTATTATGTTGACCATAATAACGGTCGTAATAGTGACCATCATAATGGCCAACATTGTTCTCCTTCAGTTCTTAAACATGAAACTATACTGTCTCTGTGTTAGTATTATTTCTAAAAGGAAATCACCATTGATTCTTATATAAAATCTTTGTTTCTGTATTTGTGGCTGTTAAGTTTTTCTCCTTGTAACAAACTTTGAAGAATTTTATCATGACAGTCTTATTTAGTGCCTTTATATTTCAGGTTGGAGATTACTGGTTGGATTGTGGTTTTACAGCAAGCTTGGAAATTTTTTTCCCAATATTTTTCCATTCACACTCTTTTACAGATGTTGCTGAACCTCAATTACACACACATACCAACCCTTTTCGTTTTCCCTACAACTCTCTAATATTCTCTCAGTCTCTATGACTTTCAGTCTTTCAGGTTTCAGTTTTAGAAAATTATATGACTATGCTTTCAATTTGACTGATTTTTTTCTTTCATTATTTCTAGTCTGTTAATTTTACTTGGTATATGTTTAAACTTTTAGATCACATGTCATAACTCATGTGTGGGTTTGATTCATTTTAAATATTGTTAAAATATAGAATTCCACTGTCATTCTTCTAAATTTCTTCTTGTCTACCAATTACAACATCAGCTAACACTCAGTATCAGTTAATTTATCAGCGTGTCATATTATGGGGTATGTTTTTCTGCCTCATATCTTTTGGTCATTTTACTTGGATTCCTATGAAATAATCCCCTTGGGCCCTTCTCAGTACCCCCTGTTACAATCTGTTGTGACGCCCGCTGTGCTAAGCCAAAGGAAATTATTCCCTGTGGCTGACACAGGACCATTCTCTGTGCACTGGGAAGCCATGGGTCTGCTGATGAGTATTCTGCCTAACCACCAGGGCTTGCCCCGACTCTCACCTAGTCTCCAGTTCTGGATCTGCCAGCATCTACACTCATACTTCTTTATGCCATAGCCTGAAAAATCTTATGATGAAGGTCTCCAGGGAAATTAAGCCCACTTTATTTAGCATACATCAGAGACCACTTGCCTTCATTGACAGATGTCAAATGCTTATTAGCTAGATTCAAAGCAGAAATCTACTTGGTATTTATTATTTTGAATTTTGTTTAAATATTTTGTATTTTAACTAAAATCTCAAAAATTTCCATGATGTTCAGATTTGAAAAAAATACTTAAATAATTATTTCCATGCTCATTACTGGTGAATTTTGGCAACTCACATTGCCTAAACTATGTAGCTTCTATTAATCATAAAAAGTTTTATATTTTTCAATGTTAGCTAATAAATAAGTGGGTCAAAATATTAATTTCCAGGATAAAACTAAATTTTTAAGTTAGAAAATTACATATTTTGACCTTTAAACTATCCTGTTTCTGTTTTTGTTTTTTCAAGACAGGATTTCTCTGTGTAATAGTCCTGGCTGTCCTAGAACTAGCTCTGTAGACCAGGCTGGCCTTGAACTCACAGAGATCCACCTGCCTCTGCTTCCTGAGTGCTGGGATTAAAGACGTGCTCACTCTTAAACAGCAGAGATCCATCTGAATAGGATTTGAAGGTGGTTATTTGTCCATAGTTGCCATGGTAAAAATACAATGCTAATCAACACGGCAACAGGTTTCCAAGGCACATCCTGCTTGTTCCTGTCCCTGAATCCTCATCCCTGAACATATGAATGCACACAGGAACCTAGAGAGGGCACTGGCCTCTGACTAGTGCTTTCACTGTGAGGATACTAGGTTGTTTCTTGTCTTCTTACTATAAACAGCAATGGAAATGTACAAATGTATATAATAATAAATAAATACAATAAATAAATTCCTGGCTATAACTGAGCATCAGAGGCACATAGATATTGGGGTGCTCCCTTAGTACAAAGTCAGATAAACATGCTTGTTTTAGTAATGTGGCTTAAAGAAAGTCAGTCAATCACATTTGCATTAAAAAAGCAGTTAGCTCATAATCTTGTGGCATCCCTTTGGTAGCATGATAGCAGTAGCTTCCACTCACAAATTCAGCCGTATTCAAAGGTGATTTGACAAAGTATAACCAACTGACTATACGAGAATAAACCAAAGGTCTTTTCCAATATGTTTAGGAGGTATTTTCCTTAAGTTTTATTTCTTCTTTTATCTTTAGGAAACAATTTTATCTCTGGAAAAACAGGATTTTTATGAGTCATTCATTAACTTCAAAAAGACGTAGACTAGATTTCTCTATCTGGGACACAGCCAGAGATGCGCTAACTTAGTCTCCTGCGCTCCATGCCCTGCAGCCATTACTCCATTCTGTCCTTTAATACCTATGCAAATAAGTGGACCCTGCTTCCAGTTCAGGTAAAGAAAACTAAGACTAAGCAAAGAAAACTTTTCAAGGTTACAGACCTAAGATATGACAAACTTTAGTCAAGTGTGTTGACTCCAAAGCCTGTGCTCCTAATCATGTCTAAAACTTAAAATGATGCTAGACTCTACCCCAAACATCACTGAGACCACATACTTCCTGTTTGTATAGGAGGTTCTCAAGAAATAGATTAAATCCTTTCACTTGAAGAAAGAACACATATAGAGGTGGGGCGAAACAATAAACAAGATGGTTTTAATGTCACAAAGTTACAAATGAAATTTAAATGTAGTCTTGGATTTTCAAAGTTCTAATGATTGTGAATGACTGACTTTAAAAGTTCTGTAGAAACAATAATCTTCTATACCTGTAGATCACAGAGAGAAAGCCTTCATAAAGACATGGGCTGCTGAGCCTTATGCTTCAGTACTGTGGTGGCTTAAATGACAATGGTCCCCATAGGCTCATATGGCTGAACACTTGCTCTGCAGTTAGTGGAACTGTGTGCGAAGGATTGAGGGGTGTGGCAGTTTTGGAGAAGGTGTGCCACTGGGAGGGTAACTTGATGCTTCGAAAGCCCAGGCCATTCCTAGCTAGCTTTCTATTTTTCTCCCCCAAGCTTGGATCAGAATATGAGACCTTAGCTACTACTCCAGTGCCATGGCTGCCTGCCTGCTGCCATGCTCTCCGTCATAATGGTCAAAGACTCTAACCCTTTGGACCCTGAGTCCTCAAATTCAATTCTTTCTTTCATAAGTTCTCTTAGTCATGGTGTGATATCACTGCAACAGAAAAATAACTAAGAAAATTACTTTCCATATGAATCTGAAAACTTACATTATATAGGATTTTGTTGCTGTTGAATCACTACTGAAATAAAGCTGTGTTCATTTTCAATTTATTTTTTGTTATCAATATATGTAAATATGTATATGCCTCTAAATATCTTAGATAAATAACTCAACCAAGAATGTAGAAGTCATTTAAAATTATATGAAAATTTACTTGGAATATAAAATATATTTAAATATATTACATTTTTAAAAAATAAAATGTATTTTTTTCTATACCTTAACTTCAAGGGTATGATCTCATTTCCCTTCTCATTCTAGTCATGTTTTAAACTAAGGACCCAGAATTCCCGACTGCCATGTCCAATAGAGTTGACAAAGAAGGCAACACGCATCAACGATTAATTTTATTGCTTTATTATTTGTGGGAGAATAAATTTTCAAGCACAAATATATTATTGTTCTCTATGAAGGGGCTCAAATGAGATGAATTATATGAATATATAAATATATATAATTTGAATATAAGAGCAACCTTCCTTAGAATCTTCTTTCTCATTCTTTTCCATTAACACACACACACACAATTATTTATTTGTGTGTCTCTGTATGCATGCTTGTGCGAGTACTGTGGAGTTCAGAGATATGTACTGTGACACACACACACACACACACAAACACAACATAAACAAATGTAATTATAAGCAAACACATTTAAACATTTTAGAAGAAGAGGGTAGGTCTGAAACTTTGAGCCACTCTGTCACAGTAAGCATGGCTCCTTTGGAGTCCTTATTTACATGAAAATGGTGAGCTAGCAGCAGAAAATTATCCTTGTTCTCAACTGGGAAATTATTTGTGGATTGATAGAATTGCATTTTAAAGAATTATATGTTATCAAATGAAGTCATGGATTCCTGTGACTTTCTTTATAGGCATGAATTGCATTTCAACTTCGTGTCAATTGTTGGATAGGAAACATCAGGATACTTACAATGACCTAAGTTATTAAAGGTTTGCAAACAGTGTGTTATATTCTATAGAAGATTTGTGAACTCCAAAACTGTCATAAACTGAGAAATATTGTGTGTGCACTTGGCAGTGTTTTGCACATTTGGCCATGTTTGGACACCAATACATGAGGACGGAAGTAACCATCACTTAGAGGGTTTCTATGGTGTGGCAGTAGACATTCTGTCAACTGAGAACAAAGCTGGCGTCCCTTATTCTCATAGTCTTTCAAGGACTTTTCTCCTTTGCCGTAGAGAAGAACAAACTCATAGGTAATGGGTGACAAAATCCGGGCAAAATTAAGATAAATAATTATCAAAAATTTAAAAATACATACAAGTAAATATAAGCAAGTTGAAATCTCCATGACCAGTTAGGGTGCACATCCCTTGGGGAGACTGATTCACCCTCCAAACAGGCATTAATTGCCTATAGTTCTTTATCTAGGGGTGGGGTATTGTGGGATTTCCCCCTTCTACCTTGGTGTGTCAACTGGTGTTTCCATTGTTTAGGTCTTGGGTAGGTTACCGGACTGTTGAGAATTCCTGAGTGCAGCTTTCCTGTCCTAAATAGAAAATGCGACCTCAGTGCAAGCATTCTGGTCCTCTGGTTTTACAGTTTTTCTGTCCCTTTTCCTTTGTTCTTCGCTAAGGTTTGGTTTGAATTTCAAATCTGTTCATTTTATTACTAGTACCATTAAAAGTTGTTTGCTTAAAGCATAGTAACAACAGAGCAACCGTTCGGAGTTCTGTTCTCTAAGGAAGTGTAAGTTGGATTAACTTCATGCAAATGCTAATTGTTAATGGTAAATAGAGACAAGGGGGAGAGAAGATTCCAGCCTATAGGCTCTGTTCATGACAAGTAATCAACTTCGAATTGAAGCCTGTCTTTTCATTCCACGGAGTATGTAATTCACAGTGCATCTATCCAGTTACCACTGCTGGCTTTGTTTCTTGGCTACTGTGAATAATGCAGCAGTTAGTACGGATACGGAAGAGGCCAGCAGAAGGGAAGAACAGCATTGGAGTGGACCAAGAACAGCAAAGACTAAGAGACACATGATGATGAAACTCGTTACTTTATATGCTAATCTAAAAAAGAAAGATTTTCAGATTATGCTAGTATGGATCTTAACTATCTACACACAGCTAATATATTAAACATTTATTTGCCAGGCTGGTGCTAGTGGGAGCTGGTGGCATCTTTAAGTAGTAAGGACTCTAAAGGGATCAAGACATTGCCCCTTCCTCCTCCTCTTCCTTTACTAGCCATGAGGTGAACATGCTGCCCAGCGCATTCTCCTGCCATGATCTGCTGCCACATGCTCCAAGGCATGCAGTCGAGAGAGTAGAGGCCAACACAGGCAACCCTGAGCCAAGACAAAGCGCCTCTCTTTGTAACTTACTTATTTGTCACAGTCACAGAGAGCTTGATGATGAGCATTCACCACTAGAAGGCCAGAGTTTCCAACATTTAGGGGCAGACAATAATTACAAATCTTCTTCATTTTTCGTCAATAAAATAAGACACAGGAGTCTTCAAACTTGATTTTACTTTTAAAATTATCTGTAATACCTGTCCTAATACAAAACAGAATAAACTCTAATCCTCATACCTTCTATACCATGTAAGCAAACCTGCTCTTTCCCCAGATCCAAATGACTATTATGGAGTCTGTAAAAGGCATGATTCCTACTCAGAAAGAGACAACAGCACACGTGTAGGGAGGCGCAGGCACAGGTGCAGGCATAGGTGCAAGCACAGGCTCAGAAGGCGCAGAAGGCGCAGAAGGCACAGAAGGCGCAGAAAGAAGGCGCAGACCTCCTCCCCTTTTCCCCACTGCTTCTGCTTTTACCATAAATGTTATGATTATTTCTTGTTATGAAGATGTAAAACCAATATAAAATAAGGGTAAGACTTCTCACTTTAAATAATAGTAAAATATTCAGTATTTTTCAATGAATTGCATTATCCATAGGAGAAAATCTACATAAATAAGAGGATATTTCTTGTGAATTAATAATTTATGATTATGGGAACTTGTAATGGATACATCCTGAAGCACTGCCACTCTCTCCAAATCTTTAGATGAATTTCTTCAGTCTCCATCTAATATTCTCCCACTGCCCTATCATTTTATAGAAAAATCAGTGATACCACTTACTGAACAAGTTACCTCCCTTTTCTTTTATCTTGGGCAATTAGTTCTCAAATTCTGTCTGACGGACTTTGAAAGACCGCTTGACTAAGCCAGTCCCTCCACACCTTTCTATTCTTACCCTTCCCTGGACTCCCTTCTGTCTACAATGAATAACCATCATAACTAATTAGTGTTAAGTAGTCTGCCAATGTTCATGTATACTAGTATGTTTATCTATGGCATGTGAGTGTGTTCATTCTTGTGCACATGTGTGTGGGAGCTTCTATGTGGACCTGTGGGAGACAGAGGTTGGTGATGAGGTCCTCTTCAGTTGCTATCCATCTTGTCTTTTTAGACACAGTCTCTTCACCGAACTTGGAGCTCTGCATCTCAGCTCTATGGGCCAGGAGTTCTGTAGCTATACCTGTCTCTAGCCACCTCCACTGCGGTTACAGAGCCTTGCAAAGCCATGTTTAAACCCGGGGTTAGGGATCTAAACTCAAGTCTTCGTGGTTTTGTGAAAACCACAGTATTTGTTGAGATTTCTCCTCAGACATACTTTAAAGGAGAGAGAGAGAGAGAGAGAGAGAGAGAGAGAGAGAGAGAGAGAGAGAATGAAACACTTATTTCCTTTTCTGTTTTCTTTTCTTCTAAATTCCCTACTAGCCAGATGTTGGACTCCCTGGCCCGATTCTCTTTTTAAAAATATCCTCAGACTTTACAGCATCTTTCTCTTTGCCTACTATGTCAAGCTCATGAAGAGAACCGCTCATTTAAAATGTTTTAAATTGTAGTACAACACATACACACTACACTTGTGCTACAGAGAACATTTCTAATGTCCGGTAAGGTTACCTCTGTCACTTGTAGCCTTGACCATGAACCTAACATGATCACCACACAGGCAAGCACTGCTACCAGTGAGTTCTGCCTCTTTTGAACTTCAAATAAATGGAAACCAACAACATGTACAGTTTTGTGCATGGTAGATTTCCCTTGTCATATATTTGTGAGATTTGTTCATGTTGAATTCCAGTGATAAATTTTAAAAATGTATTATTTATGATATATATATATATATCACAGATATATCAGTGGTTTACAATACATGGTTACCATTAAGAAAGCTGCATTAAGTATTTCATGTATCTTTATTTTATGAATTACTTCCTTTCCAAATTCAAATGTAGAGGAAATGTGCTTATGTGTTTAAAAGTTTATATGTAGCAGTTAATTAATATTTAATAGCACTTAATAGTGTATGCTATCTGTTTTCATTTCAGTCACTCCAGTTGAACAGTTGTTTATCATAGTGGTTCATATGTGTGTGCGTATATATATATATATATATATATATATATATATACACACACACACACACACACACACAGTTCATATATGTATATTTATAAATAGATATACATACACACATATGGTAAACATACATCATTTTCAACATTATCACTCAAACCCAGGGCCTTCGGCATGCTAACCAAATGTTCTATCATGCTAGACAAGTGTCTTATCACTCATTTACATCTCTAGCCTTGGTTTCATGAAGCAGAATTTTGGTATGTAGCTCAGTCTTTGAACTGGTTTTTAGCTTAGACTGGACAGGAATTCCTTCCTAAGTTTTCTAGGTGTGAAGATTACAGGTGTGCATCACTAGGCCGAACTCTCACCCCGCCTCCAGAGATAAATACCATTGGGACATTTTAGTACTCAATCCATATGTAATTTTGGATATTTTATATTCTTATTCACATCTTTCTTCATATTAGGTTGTATGTAGGGAGTGAGGAAATTGATGAAGTCCTGAGTGAATGTGTCCTGTTGATATGGGCACCGACATGTCAAAGGCACTAATATTTTCAGACTCAGGGAACTGACAGTATCTTCTGGGTGAGGCTCCAAGGAATGGCTAAGCCTTGCTCTGGTTCAGGAACACATGGTTGTGAATGATTGACAAGTATGTGCAAAAACTAGCAACTGCAGTCTCTTCCTCTGTGATGACTGCAACCCGAGACTGCTTCCCTACAGAGGCCTCCTACCAAGGCTAGCTAACTCCACCTTCTTCTTCCTCAGTCAAAGTGAACACGGCCCTTCTGATCTCAGCATTTCCGTACACGTGCCTTCTGTCTGTCCTTGATTTCTAGGACCAAGCTGTGCAGGACATGGCAGTTGTACTTAGCTCATTTGCTTCTATAATATTAAGATTTCAGGCTTTAGCACCAAAGAGCCCAAGTTTCAAATTTTAACACCACCAGTCGTTAAAATAATAGTATTATAGAAACTAATTAAGTTTCAAACTCTAGTATCTATATAATTAAATTGAAGTTAATAATAACTACCTAATAGGGTAACTATTTAATATAAGTTCTAACATATTTAGTATATGCCAAACTTTTCTATTTAAGGTAGTGGGTCTCAACCTTCCTAATGTTATGGCCCTCTAACTAACTATAATTTTTCTACTGTTATGAATTATAATGTAAATGTCTGATATGCAGGATATCTGATATGTGGCCCCTGTGTATGGGACCTATGACCCAGGAAGGTCATAACCTGCAGGTTGAGAACCGCTGATTTAAGGAGATATTTGGTATAATAAGAACATGACTATTGCATCTCAGGAAGTCTTGAGTTTTATCCTTGGTAAAAATATGTTATATGGATGCATCAGAAAAGTTCTTTAAAAATGTATATAATTTTATTTTACTCAGTGGCACCAAGTTTATTTAAATCAAAGTAGATATTAACTTTATCATGCCATAAAGTCACATCAGTGCTAGTGATGCCCCTGCAGGAAGACAGGGCATGTGTACGCTTTTACCCTGTAACATCACCTCTGTGGACCATATGCATACCTTCGTTGACAAAACATGAACTTTCAGGCAGAGTGCCTTGCTCATCATCTTCCTTATCCCCTGTGGGACAGCTTTCTTTCTCTACTCCTCCTCTGATGTTCTATTGCTCTGAGTTTCTTCCGGAGTGTCTCTCATAAACCCATTTCCATCTCCTATAAAACTCCATGCAACATAAATCTGTATTTTAGATTCATTCTCTCTCTTGAAATCCACACTGATATCTTTAATAACCATGCAGCAAATAATAACCATAAATAATAAAAATGATTATAGCCAAACCTCAAATCATTATTTTTCCTCCCACAAAAGCTCTACCTTTCCCTTTCCTCTGCTGGAGAAATGTCTATACTGTGGTAAGCCCTCCTGGCTGTGGTCCCTAGACCATCTCTGCTGTGTCATCTGCTGTGTGACCTCAGCATCTACCACGTTCTGCCTGTGGATCCTCACTCTGCAGATCCTTCTGCAAATCAGGAAGCACTCTGTGTGTTCTTTGTACATATTCCCCTCTTTTCAGAACATCCTTCTTCTGGGATGTTCCTGCATCATCTTATATACATCAGTTCAAATGTCATCTCCTTGGACACAGTCCCCTAACCACATTGTTTTTCTGTCTTATCAGCTTACATATTTCTCTCATGGCTTTCATCACAATTTCAAAGGATTATCATAAGTAGCCTTAGCATTTAGCATACTGTCTGACTCAGAGTAGATGCTACCAAAATACAAGGGAGTGATGCATTGCCCACCACTTCTCATTAGCACTGTCCCTAGTTGGATTAGCTTCGCTTTTTTTGAGGGGGGGGGCTACAAGTTTCATGCGGGAGAATTGTCTGTATTCTGCCAATCATGTTTTAAATAAATGCTGATTGGCCATGCAGGAAGTATAGGCAGGTCAGCCAGACAGGAAGTAGAGGTGGGACAATGAGAACAGGAGAATTCTGGGAAGAAGGAAGCCCATTCTTCCCAGTCCTGCCCAGACCACCGAAGAAGTAGGATGTGATCTGCTCTGCTGAAAAAGGTACTGAGCCATGTGGCTAACATAGATAAGAAAAATGGGTTAATATAAATTACAAGAGCTAGTACAAAGCCTGAGCTAATGGGCCAATCAGTTTATATCTAATGTAGATTCTCTGTGTAATTTCTTTGGGGCTTACCGGCAGTGGGAACTGGGCAGGACAGAAACCCTCATGTTACACAAGTTCAATGCGCACTGCATTAAAGTACACTACGTATTGGACAAAGTTCTCCTAATGAAATTTCTTACCCATGCCTCAGAATTGACCAAATACTTGAATCTAACATCCATAGCGATCCTGGGTCCTGCTAGCTTAGAATCCCTGTCTTGAATCACAGTCATGTTGAATGAGAAGACAAAGCATACGTGAGTAAGGCAGACAGTAGGCTGCAGCTCTTTCTTCCCAGTGGCTAGAAATCAGTTTCCTCTCTTCCTACTGTAATGATTGGGCTAAAAGACTAAATAGAAAAAAAAAGGAAAAAGGAAAGGAAGGGAGGAGGGAAGGAAGGGATGGAGGAAAGGAGGAAGGAAGGAAGGAAGGAAGGAAGGAAGGAAGGGAGGGAGGGAGGGAGGGAGGGAGGGAGGGAGGGAGGGAGGGAGGGAGGGAAGAAAGGAGAAAGAAGTCTTCGCAGTAAGAAGATGCTCCGTTGTGTAACTGAGATGTACCCAGGCACCCAAAGTCTCTTCACTCACAGCAGTAGGATTTCTAGTACATTATGACACATGCAGCATTTTAAATATAGGTTCGTTTGGGGATTTAATTCAGAAATCAATCTTGGGTCCTTATGCTTGCAAAACAGCACTTTACTCAACAGAGATATTTAAAAAATCAGAGATGTCTGAACTTCACGCATCACTATGGTGTATATGATATTCCCAACAACGTAAAAGGATTAACAAGCTTTTTTGTTTTGCTTTTTTTTCTTATTGTTGTTTACAGGGTCACCTGCAGCCCAGGATGGCCTCAAGCCTGCTAAGTGGGTAACAATGACCTTGAACACATGATCCTTCACCTTTCCATCCTGAGTGCTGGAATTACTGGCAGGAGCCATTACACTAGCTGTTTCACTGCATGTGAGGGAAGCAGTCTGCCAGAAGAGCCATGCCCCCAGCTATACCCACATTACCAAGTTTTTATGCTCACCAACATTAATGTTCCCCAAATATTAATATACTCAGCTACTTTCTATTTTAATCATACAGTAATTTTTTACTTATAAATATTAAGGAATTTTGGAGTTTCTTTGTTATAGAAGGTTCTTCTATTTGTTGCTTTCATTGGTTGAATAAAGAAACTGCCTTAGCCTTTTGATAGGGCAGGACTTAGGTAGGTGGAGTAGACAGAACTGAATGCTGGGAAGAAGGGCAGACAGAGAGCTGCCACGGAGACGCCAGGTCAGACATGCTGAATCTTTCCCGGTAAGCCATGGCCTCGTGGTGACACACAGATTATTAGAAATGGGTTAAATCAAGACGTGAGAGTTAGCCAATAAGAGGCTAAAGATAATGGGCCAGGTAGTGTTTAAATGAATACAGTTTCTGTGTGGTTATTTTGGGTGTAAGCTAGCTGGGTGGATAGGACCAAAAGCAGGCCCTCTCTCCTTCAACATTTCTTTTCTCAATTTTATGCGAATAAAGTCATGTTTTAATCTGGAGTGCTCATTTTCCTACGGGCAGAACTGCATGGTTTCTTGGCAGCATTTAATGTCTCCAAGAGGATGCTTCAGCGGTTCTGTACTGTTACAAAGTGTCAAAGCTGCTAACAAACTGCTGGCAGTTTGTCATGGAAGTAATTCAGATAGCTAAGTTAACTTCCATAGGAAGTAACTGTTGTGCCTTTATACCCCTGTGGGCAAATGCTGTCTATCTGAAGTGGAAGTTCTATTTCAATATTAGTTACTTTAAACATAAAAGTGAAAACTGCACTTAGAAGTTCTAGGTTTTTTTTTTTTTTGTTTGTTTTGGTTTTTCGAGACAGGGTTTCTCTGTAGCTTTGGTACCTGTCCTGGAACTAGCTCTTATAGACCAGGCTGGCCTCAAACTCACAGAGATCCGCCTGCCTCTGCCTCCCGAGTGCTGGGATTATAGGCATATGTTTAGTCACACAGCATAATATACAATGAGTACTTACTGCCTGTAGAATAACCAGAATATCTGAATTTGCTTATTTCTTTCCTAAATCTCTTATTAACATCGGGGAAATAATTGGTATTTGAAAGCAATACATATTTCTCTTCCTTTTTTTTTCAGATATTATCTAAATAAAGATGAGGTACAGGCTTCTGGGTTAGGTTAGTAGGCTAAAAGCTGCCTCTGTGTGACTCAGAATAATCATGCCAAGAAAAGCCAGACTCTATTCCAGGAAGAGAAAGGGAGGAAGAGCTTCATCACCTCACTGACAGGGACAGTGAATCCGACAGTGCAAAGTGAAAGACCTGTGAGAACCAGTAGGCCAAGCCACACTCAAACAAAGAGCAGCCTCACCCAGTGACTTAGGGGCAGGGTCCATGCAAGAGTCAAGGGCTCATGGAGCCTTATTCCAAGGCTGCAGAGGGCCTTTGCAGTTAAGCAGTATATGACAGGATCTGAGTCCCTCCAAAGAGACCCTGAGAGGCCATGCTGTACAGTGGTGAAAGCAGAGCCTAAGTTGCAAGGAGACCCCGGGATGTTGAAGATGTTAAAACTGTAGAACATCAGCCAAAAAAGCTGCCTGAACTAAGTGGAGCCAATCTAGGAGAGAGGCTATGTATGCAGGAATTGACAGAGACAGTGGGGGTAGGCTATCTTTTGCACCCCAAATGAGTTTGTAATAAATGCCTGACATGGAGCTGTATGATTTGGCATTTGCTCTACCTGTTTGAAGTCTTGCCTTGGTCCAGTCATTCCTCGCTGTGCTCCGACTCCTCTACCCTTTGGGATGAACGTGTTTACTCTTTGTCATTATGTGTTTGGGGTGTGTGATTTTTTTTTTGATTATACAAGGTTTACAGTGAAGAGTTAGCCTAAGTATCAGAAGATTGTGCACATATTTGTTTCAACAGTGTTGGAACTGCTAAAGACCATAGGGGCTTTAAAGGTTAGATAAATGCATTTGCTTATTAAAAGGCCATGAGCCTACAGGGACAGAAGTTGAAAGGTTATGGCTTAATATTGACATGTTTGCATGTCAAATTGGAAAGGGGCATATTTTTGATGGTTAATATTGTTTGTTAGTTGGAAAAGATCAAGAATCACTTAGACAAACTTCTAGGCACCTTAGTTTATAGAAATATACTTTCAAACTAGTGCCTTCATTACTATACTCTTGCTATGAAGAGAAACCATGATCAAGGCAACTCATAAAATATAGTGTTTCCCATAAAGCAAAGAAAACCAGCCTATAAACCACAATCCCAGAGAACTTAGACAACAATGAAGACCCTAAAAGAGACCTACATAGATCTAATCTACATGGGATGTAGAAAAACACAAGATCTCCTGAGTAAATTGGGAGCATGGGGACCTTTGAGGAGGATTGAAGAAGGAGGGGAGACGCAGGGAGGGGAGCAGAGAAAAATGCAGAGCTCCGTAAAAATCAAAAATATATAGTGTTTCCTTGGGAACTTGCTGACAGTTTTAGAGGATTAGCCCATCACCATCATGGTGGGAAGCGGACAGGCATTGTGCTGGAACAGTAGCTGAGTACTTTACATATTGGTTCTCTAGCAAGAGGTACCACTGGGTTTGGCTGGACTTTTGAAACCTTAAAGCCCATCCCCAGTGACACACTCCCTCTAGCAAGGCCACACCTCTTAATTCTTCCCAAACAGTTCCATTAACTGGAACCTATCTGGGACACTCTTATTCAGACCACCACAATTAACTTCTAGTTCTCAAAACTGACATATAGACTATGTAGAAATGAATAGAATAGACTCGAAGCTTCTGACTCCCAGGAGTTCCATGATGGAAAGGTAAATCAACAATTCAATACACAACTACAAAAGTGTAGTGCAATCGAGGGGAGGATTATACTACCTCCTCTGGAGCACATGCACTGCGCTGAAGAGTGTCACTCTAAATTCCATGGGCACTGAAAACCTCAGGAGGAGATTATACTTAGAAATAATCTTCCCAGATGTCATTGGGTAAGATGAGGGCATCCTAAATATAGGGGTCTCTAAACTCAGTAACTTCTGGCTGTGTGAAAACGTGCAGGGGTGGAAGAGCTGTAGCTGTAATCCAAGTAAGACTGAGGATTTGGGCCACCACCAGGAGCCAGCACTTTGGTGATGAAGGAAGGAATCTCACTCAGAGATCTTGGGGCTAGGTTGACTCTGATGATGCCTCGATTGGGTATCCAGCTGTCTAGAGCACAGCAATTTGTCTCAGCAGCATCACTTTGCTACAGAGCCTGAGGACACTTGCAGGTGAGAGAGCCTTAGGAGCCTTAGGTTATGGAAGGGTTTACTGAGGAAATGGCATGGTAACTGGAGCTTCTTTTTTTCAAGACAGGGTTTCTCTATAGCTTTGGAGCCTGTCCTAGAACTAGTTCTTGTAGACCAGGCTGGCCTCAAACTCACAGAGATCTGCCTGCCTCTGCCTCCCAAGTACTGGGATTAAAGGCATGCACCTTGCTGTAACTTTTAAGGAAAAGAAAGTGATAATAAATGTGCCAAAGTCCCAAGTTTGTAGTAGGAGGAGCTGGCCTCCTACCGCCACCTGGCTAGCTTAATCCCCGAAATAACCACAAAGAAATTATATTAATTTAATTACTGCCTGGCCCATTTTATCTAGCCTTTTCTCGGCCAACTCTCACATCCTGATCTAACCCATTTCCGTTAATCTGTGTATCACCACGAGGTTGTGGCTTACCGGGAAAGATTCAGCATCTCTGACCTGGTAACTTCATGGCAGCTCTCCTTGTTTGCTTTCTTCCTCCCAGCCTTCAGTTCTGTCTACTCTGCCTAATTGCTGCCCTATCAAAAGGCCAAGGCAGTTTCTTTCTTCAACCAATGAAAGCAACACAAAGACAGAAGGACCTCCTACACCACAAGTTGAAGTATTTATCAGTTCAAGAAGCCATATTAGGTTCTAAGGTCAGAAGTAACAGAATTTGGACTGCTTCTCAGTCTCTGGATTCCAAGACTAGAGGCTAGAACTTCTCCATTATTTCCCAGTTATGAGAAAATCCTTAGAAATGAATCAAACACACACATAGAGTTCAATTTCCTAGGCAATTAAAAGTACAGGGTGTGGAAGCCGGGCAGTGGTGGCGCGCGCCTTTAATCCCAGCACTCGGGAGGCAGAGGCAGGCGGATCTCTGTGAGTTCGAGACCAGCCTGGTCTACAAGAGCTAGTTCCAGGACAGGCTCCAAAACCACAGAGAAACCCTGTCTCGAAAAACCAAAAAAAAAAAAAAAAAAAAAGTACAGGGTGTGGGGCAAGTGTCATTAGAGTGACAGGGGTCTCTTTAGCTGAAGCACCTAAAGAAAGATGGGACCAGTTTAATTAAACAGCAAACTAATTGCATATTTACCAATCTCTTCAGCTCACAGTTGAGAAAAGGGAGGAAGAGGCTTTCCTGTTCAAACTTACCCACAGTCATAGAATGCTTCTTGTATCTCTATCCTGAATAAAATGCTGAATGCTTCCCCTTCCTAACCTAATTTGTCTGCAATGCCATGAGATGAAATCAACCTCTACGTCTTGATTCTTGTGGGCAGTTGAGCATTTGAACACTCATCAACAAGGATTAACTTTGCAGTCTTCACCTTGACCTTACTCTGTGTAGTTGTTTCAAAATCAGCACCCACTACCAGCCTTAAGGAACACGGCAATCTTCTATTCATATAATAACTGGTTCCCTCTCATTTTGTTTTCAATTCTATCCCTCTTCCAGAGAATGACTCAAATTATAATCTTTTACTTAGATATACATGTACTATTTTTCTAGAACCAATCTTTTTTCCTGGGTTTGCTACTCAGAAATTTAATTGAGTACTGCATGGCATTGTCAGTTACCTGCCAAGTATACATGTTCGGCCAAACATTAAGATTCTCATAAATGTCTTTGCTATCATCTTAGCACTAGGAACTACAACACACATGGTCAGCTTTCATAACATGTTTGGACAATGCTGATGCCAATCACTCATCAGGGAGAAACCTTGGCAGGTCAGAGATCCTATTCACTTAACATTAGACTAGTTTTTGTTTTGTTTTGTTTTTGCTTTAACCCCTTATTTTTAAACAATCCATGACTCAGTGACTGCTTATCAAAGAACTGAGAAAACAGAGCATAGCTTTCTTGTGAATTTCTGTTTGTTCTGAGAAATTTTAAGGAAATACTTTAGTTCCTAAAATTAAAGTGTGACTAGCCTCATAGCTGTGTTTACCCATGAAGTTACAACAGTATATCATGTCAAACACTTATTCAATGAAAAATAGAGAAAAAGAACATGTTCTAACATTACATCTAGGAAAGCAGAATAAACAGTAACTACAATAACTTCCTACAATTAATGCTATCTATCATCATATATTTACAAACTGGCAATTAGATTTACTCAGTTTGCCGTCGAAGCAGAGTAGGGAAGAAACACACAGTGTTAATAAAAATCCCACTGCAAAGTCTCCCGCTCAACTGCATCAGCTTCTGGGTAAGAAAGTACACCAAAATGAGTATTTAAAGGCAATGTGTTTTTACAAAGATGTTCATCACCTTGTTATGCTCTTACTGAATCCAAGAATTATTTAGGTCTGACACTGTCTTTCATTATTCTCAACAGACTATGACACCGGCTGAGTGCCAAAGAATGGATAAAGAAAATGTGGTACATTTACACAATTATTACTTGGTTGTTATAAACAATGACATCAGGACAATTTCAGGCAAATAGATGGAACTAGAAAAAAAACTCATCCTGAGTGAGGTAGCCCAGACTCAGAAAGACAGCATGGTGTGTGCTCACACAAAAGTGGATACTCGATGTAAAGCAAAGGATAGCCAGACTGCAATCCACAGCTACAGAGAAGCTGGATAGCAAGATCCTAAGAGGGACCAATGGATCACCCTGGAAAGGAGAAATATATGAGCTCTCCTGGGTAAACTGGGGGCAGGGAGGGCAGTAGATGGGAGGAGATTGGGGATGGGAACATGAAGGGACAAAGGGCATGGTCTAGTTGAGGGAGGGACAGAGTGGGAGAACAATGAAAGAGAAATCTTGATGGAGGGATCATTATGAGGTTTAGGGAGAAACCAGGTGCTGGAAAATTTCCCAGGATTCCACAAGGATGACCCCAGCTAAGACTCCAAGCAATAGTGGAGAGGGTCCCTGAACTGACCTTCCCCTGTAATCAGATTGGTGAATATCCTAACTGTCATCATAGAGCCTTCATCCAGTAACTGATGGAAGCAGATGTAGAGATTCACAACCAACACCAGGTCAAGCTCCAAAGATAGGGAGGAGGAATTATATGGTGGTGCGGGGGAGCGTGGTCAAGATTACGACAGGGAAATCTAGAGAAACAGCTGAACCAACCTTGTGGTAACTCATGAACTCTAGACCCACAGCCGGGGAGCTGCATGGGACCAAACTAGGACCTCTGCCTGTGGGAGACAGTCGAGTGGCTTGGTCTATTTGAGGGGCCCCTGGCAGTGGGACCAGGATCTATCCCTGGTACATGAGCTGGCATTTTAGAGCCCATTCTCTATGGTGGGATGCTTTGCTCAGCGTTGATGCTGGGAGGAGGGGCTTGGTGCTGCCTCAACTTAATGTTCCAGGCTTTGTTGACTCCCCATGGGAGGCCTTACCTTCTCTGAGGAGTGGACAGGGTAGGCTTGGGGGAGGGGTGCTAGCAGCAGGAAGGGTTGGAGGGACAACTGTGGTTGGAAGGCAAAATAAAAAAAAATAAAATAAAATGAAAAGGATTGCTAAAGAGAGAAAAAGTAACTGGTGTTGGCTCAACAACAATCTCATCTGGTGAATTCTTTACTATAAGGCATCATGAGAAGAGGGACAGAAGGCAATGTTTATAACTAGTAAGGATCCTCAGGCTTTCCATGAACATAATTACCATGGAAAATTGAAGATGCATCATTACATTCTTTTTAAAAATATACTCAAGCTAATCCTACATGGCTTCCATGACACAGAATGTGAAAAATGACATATAATTTATTTCTCATGCATCACCTGAACTTAGATTATCACAGAGGGTCTTCCCTAGCATTGCTGAATCTTCCAGTTCCTGTGGATGTCTGTCTGGCCAAGTGCTTGGGCTACACATTTTTCTTACTAGTCTCCACTTTCTGTATTTTCAGCTAGGGCACTGAGCTGGCTGCAGCTCTTAGAGCAAAAACCACCTAGAAGTTTTAAATGGTATTAGATTGCTCCCTAGTAGTAGTAAAATCAAAATCAATGAGACAGAACTGATTTAAGAATGATGAATTTGGAACATTCTAGAAGCAGGGTAGCTACCCTCATGCTCACCCACTATAACTCACTCATGCCTAAAGACTATTATCATCTTTTAAAAGTGGTTATTTCATTGTAAATCTTCACAAGACTGATTATACAATGTGAATCAGCTCACTTCTTTCAGACAATGTTAAGCCAAACTTTTGAGGTTAATTTTCACAGACAGTTGAACGCAATGTCCATTCTTTCAAGCAAGCAAAGGCCCTTTGTGCACACTGTGGTTTGCAATTAGACATTAATCTGAGTGAGGTTAGGATGTTGAGAAAGATTATTGCTCCTCTGCACCATCTTAGTGGAAATTCTTCTGGGGCATTTTGCTCTTCATTTTTCTTTAGGAAAATATGGGAACAAAATGACAACTAAAAAACAAAACGGAGGATTTTTTTTTTTTTTTGCACCAGTATTCACATTTATATCCTGGAGGGGAGGGAGTTGTGAGGAAATGTGGGAAGCTCAGCTACAGCAGATAGTTATTTCTGTGTCTCTGTCATAGGAAAACAAGAAGTTTGTGAGAGCATTAAGCCCAGACCCACACACCCAGATGAGTCTCTAATTGGCCATTACAATTTTGAAAGGAGGTTCTCTTCTGTGGAAGGCACTCCCTCTTTTGGGAGTTCCTCCTTTCCATTGGTCCCACCTCTTCTCACCCCACCACTGCTCACTAGTACTGGCTCAAACCAGCTGGCTTCAGCCTGAAGCATATTCGCTGTCCTTATTTCTTTTCTTGCAGCAGCGGCAGCTCCTCTGTTCTTGTTCTGCTAAGAATGCGGCACGGCTTTTTGCCTTGACAGCGTGTGCAGTCAACCCACAATCTGAAATGCATTACAGCATATCATTTAATACCTATTAATATCTCAGTTATTTCTAAGATTTATCTGAAGTGAAGAGAAGCACGTGCTCTCTATCTGTTTCCATGTCTGCCTCTGTGCCTTTTGTCCAGCTGCAGTAACTCAGTAGCTTCAGCCCTTGGTTAACTGTTGTCCTGTAGAGCTGTTCTTACTGTCTGTCAAGTCCTACCAAAATATCAATGTAAACAGTCTAACAAGAATCTAAGAGAAGTTCATCCAGTTATCTTAAGCTTTTTCTGCTTTCCACTGGGCAGTCGGGAAGTTTAAATAGGACGGACCGGAGTTAAAAGCACAAAGGGAAACCTGGAAAATGTCACTCATGCGGTGGCACAGTTTCAGCAGATGCTGAATTTACAATTATGTTTTGCTCTGAATTGGGTGCCCTTGTCACCCAATTGTCCAAACTAAAGGGAAATTCAAGGCATAAAAATCCCATATTCTAATGAAATGAAAATGAACAGTATACAGTCACCACACAGCTAGCACTCTAGACTTCCCGTAGTGTGGCTTTCAGTGTTAAAGACCGGACAATCTGTTATGAGTGAGGTGGTAGCCTCTGACTATTATATTACTAAGTATGAATGTGTGGGTATTTATGTATGTGCACGCATGACTATCTGTGTTATGGAAACTAGAGTAGGAACAGCAAAAGAATAAAAGCAATGTCAATGGCTAAGTGAGTCATTTTTGGTCAATACTTCACCAACTTGTGCTTAACAATCTAATAGAATCTACCAAGCTAAGAGGCAGAGAGAACACACTTGGCTTTAACAGCATGCATAACATCAGAGAAAATCAGCTCTAAGTATGCCCTGTTTGGCTAGTCAATGGCTAGAGGGCTGGGCTTGTGTTCATGTCTTCACTGCCAACACTTCCTATCGCCTTTCATTGGTCTTCAGGTGTACATTTATGGTGTTAGCAGCCTCTAGGGGCCTCTGACATGGTGAGCTTTCCCTTCTGAGACATTAGACACCTTTCCTAGCTACACCTGAAGCCTGCTTCTCAGCTCTGCCCACAGTTTAGTTTTAGATTTAATTTTAGTTTTAGAGACTCCTTTTTAAAAGTAATTTACTGTGACCCAGTCATAACAAAGTATGCAGAAGAGCAGCCTATCCAGGCCCAGTGTAGATATTTAGAGTTAAAAGAGCATTGCCCTGAAACAGCTAGCTCATCTATGCCCTTTGGCAGTTCCAGACAAGCCCAAAGAAGAAATATTACAATCACAGCTGATCCGCAAACTCAGAATAACTGCTCAGGAGCTAGCTGGGATTTCCAGAGAAAATAGAATCACCTAGAGGATATTTGCTCTTTGTGCAATATTGTAAACTTCAAGTCTGCTCTGATGTGGAAATAAAAGTCATTTCCGTTTGGGGTAAGACAGAATCAGGTTTGCATCCAAGTACTTAAAAGACAGATACTGGGACCTTAAACCCTTTAAATTCTTACCTTAATTAATTGCAGGTCCTTTGGTGGTCTGCTGGTTTCAGTAAATGCTCAGAACTGTTTGCAGGGATAGGTCATAAAGTGAAAAAAAACTCAACAAGGACATCTTCAGAGGTCTGAGGAAAATGTGGATACCATGCTGTAAGCACGGGATGTAAGTAACCTCTCAACTACACAAAGAAGTGAGGTGGGCACCAGAGTCTCCTACTTATATGGATGTTCCACTGGCCCTTAGCTTTGCAAAACTGGATAAACGTATCTAACAGCTCTTAACCCTAGGGGAAGAATCTTTCATGGGATAAAGTTTGCATGAAATTGGGCACAAATACTTTGAGAACATTATTCAAGTGCCAGATGTCATTATTATTCAGTGAGCTGAGAAACAACAGAAAGTCTGCATCTGGACCATACTGACATTTCCACTGTAAAAGTTTCCCATGGATTTTTAATATTACTTCTAGGTGAATGGAAGAGATTTTTTAAACTTATCATATTTTTCCATATTTGCTTTTATAGAACTTTATATCCTTGTCATTGAGAATGGTTTAACCACACCAGCATCAATCTGCAGTGTCTCCACAAAGAAGAGGGACATTCACAGTGAACAGACAATAATCAGAGAGCCCGGGATGGAGCGCCCATTCCTCACCTTCAGTTTAGTGTTGCATCTGTTAGGTTCTGGGATCTGAATAATGAATTCAAATTAGCTTAATCACTATTGCTCAAAACTTCATTTATCCCAGCAGCAGATCAGGAAAAAAAAGTCAGCATGTTAATTTAAAAAAAATCCCAAATGTTATTGAGGCATCATTCCTTACAGAGCTACCTAGTTAGTGAGAGGAACACCAGTCCACATCCTATTCTTACTGAAAAGTGAGCATGGCCTTTGGCTACTGGTTTTTAAAATGTGATGCTTAGTTTGCAATGGAGAATCTGCTCCACTGTAACTACATTAGTTTAACTTGCTTCTAAGGTAAAAGATTTGAATGCATTTTCTGAAACTGGTACCTTTTATTATAGGCAAGCAAAATATATTAAAACTTCAGAGTAATTTGTGACATAAAACAGAATGGGATAGGCAAGCACACACATGCACACGTGCATGCACATACACACACAGTGTTTCTAGCCTTGGATATGGCTATTAGGTGGAAAGGCAATTAAAGTGGTTAGTAGAAGCACCACCGTACATTTCTTACCTTTACTGTGCACAACAAATAATGCCAGGATTCTATCTTTAGCAACTGTTTCTATGACTAACACAAATTTTAGCCTGCAATAAGCTGCAACGGAGATTCTGAAGATTAGAATATAGGTTTTGTGATTTGTCTGCAGCATATAGCCAGTGAACAAAACACTGTCTGACATGCCACGATTGCCTAAAAAATTACATGTGTGTATGAGTGGTGTGTGCGTGTGTAAGTACGGTGTATGCATGTGCATACGCACATACGTACAGCTGCTCAAGCCTGTATATGCAGTGGCCAGAGGAGGCCTTTGGCATCTTCCTCTTTCACTCCCCACCACAAGCTTGCTGTTTAAACTAGGCTGGCTGGCCTACAGAGTTCCTGGGCTCCACCTGCCTCTGTCCATCAGGGCCTGGCTTTTACATGGGTGTCGAGGACTCAAACACAGGACCTTATCTTTGTGTGCCAGATTCTGTTCCAGCTGGAATTTCCCCTCAATTTCTGAATTAAAGGTAGTGAAGAATGAGCAGAAGGTCTGAATGAGCAAGAGACCGAGAGCTAGAATAGACCCAGAAATCCCTTCTGCATCTGCCCAACAGGGACGTTTGCAACAGTCTGATGCTTTTTGGACACTGAATACTACTAGCTTCACTGGAACCTTTGCTTCTCTAAAGTATACCGTTCACTGCATTTGGTGGGGTCACACCAGGAAAAGAAGAAAGGACAGAAGCAAATACTTATGGAGTGCATCTGTATTTGAATTGTTCATATTTTTGCTAATTAATTTTTATTTTTAGTGTCCTAGTGTATTAATTTTTATTCCATTTCCATAAGCACACTTGATTGTACTTGGCCCTAGGCACCATTATGCCTCATTGCACTCCACCATCAGTGTGTGTTTCAGTGGGGTTTCCTCTTGGAGCTACTGTGACCTGGAACTGAAGTCCTCGGCAGTGTGACTGAGCAACAGCCAGGCGCAAAGCCAGCCACAGGGGCTTTCCCTTGATATTTTCTGTTAATTATGGCAAAATCAGTTTTTCTGTCCCTTGTAGTTTTGGCACTTAGTGCTTTGAAAACGTTCACTTTGGTTAACTAGAGTGTTTCTTGTTCCAGAGACTCAGTTGCTTCTGTCCTTTCTTCTTTTCTGCCTGGCCCACTTTCTTGTGAGGTCTCACAGGTTCCTTAGGCTAGGCTCGAGTTCATTATAGGCATGTTCCACCACGCCTTGTTGAAGCCCCTCTCATAAAATAATCTGGCACAAAATTTAAGATCTGCTGCTGATGGCCTGAGATTAGTGAAAACAGAATGATCAAAAAAAAAAAAGATCCAGGGTCTTTACCATATACACAGTGCAGAAAGGAAATTATAATATTCAAATCATGAAAAATAATAAACAGAACAGCTATGGGAGAAAAACTAAATTAATGAAAGGGATGTGATCACTAAGAGAGCCACCGAGAGTGCATCTAAAACTATGATAAAATACTAATGATACAGGGGATCATCCCAACCAATCATCAGACAGAGGGAATGGGAAAAGGTCATGAAGAATTATTGCTAAGAATTTTATAGAATTAAAAATAGTCACACAGCCTGAGTACTAAGTAGAACAGAAGGTCAGCCACAGAAGAACAAACCTTGACCTAGGCAAACTGTAATGAAACTGAACTACCTTTAAAATGACCAGAGGGGAGCCTCAACTTGCACAGCCTTTGTCAAGACCTTCTGGCTTCTGCAGTTTTCCAGACATGACACAGCATACCCCTATGACCCAACTACTATGGCCTGGAGGAATATGATCTAGAAACAAAGACTGAACATGAGCAAGACTTGGCAACAATAATAGCAACCGCAACAGGAGGTGGTTACCGTGATGTAGTTCTAGGCTTCATAGACAACCTGAGTTATGGCAGTGACCTGAGCTAAGAGGGGCATATGAATCCAGAAAAGGTAGGGAACCACACAGGTAATATGAGCAGACACCAGGAGACCAGGGAGCTGTCGCCACAGTTTATGTTTCAGCAATTGCACAGACTGGAATGTGTTTCCCAAGTTCAGTACCGTGACCAGGTTACAAGAAGAGTGTGAGAGATGCAGGTGTGTGGTTGAGGACAGAGTAGGTTTGATGTGAGACCTGGAGAGATGAATGCAGAATGGATCTGAGAGAGTCGGTCCTCCGTATCATCGCACATGTTTCTGGAGACCACAATAACCTCGTAAGCCTGGAGAAGGCTGAGAAAGTGAGCCTTCCCCAGGAGACTCAAGCCTGAGACACCCATACTTCTCATAGCACCTTCGCTTCGGCAGAAATTAGAGTTGGGCAGAATAAATGAATTTTAAAAAATAAGAAAACAAAACCAAAACAGAACAGAGAAAAAACGCTTCCCTTTCAAAAACAGATCGGGAAGAAAGACAGGATATTTACCAGTTATGTGGAGACTTAACTATCAACTTAGATTTTTCATACCAAGCCAAACTGCTATGAAAGATTAGAACCAAAACAGACTTTTGTCTGGACAGCCATTAAGATATAGGCACCATCCTTCCAAAGGACCTGGGCAATGAGTTGTCTAGGAAGGAAACTTTACTCAGCAGGGAGGCATCAGCAGAAATTGCAACACAGCAACTGTGCGCAGCAGACAGCCACAGTAACTTCTTGCAACAAAAGGAAGTTCTATGAACACCATGATCATGGCTACTGAAAACTGAATAGGTAGGAGAAGAAGGGAGAGAATTGCTAGCTGCAATGCTCCCAGATTTATAGCAATTAATATATATATGTTAAGTTTTATCAGTGAACATTAATAAGATCTACAGTTGCAAAATGATCATAGGAAAGATACTAAAGAAAAAAATTAAGTCAACAAAACAAATAGAAGTAAAAAGTGAAAAAAGAAAATATAAAAATCATAAAATGTGGATGCTTAGCTAATATCAGTTAGCACAATGAGTGCCAAAAGATTAAACTAACACAGACACTACTTGATTTAATGATAGAAAAGTAAAACCTAATAACAGCTTTACCCATAGATTATTGCATCTCAGCCCTCATCAGAGAAGCTTCCTTTTGCAGTAGGTGGTGATTAACAGAGAGACCCACAACTGGTCAACGTGCAGAGAATGCAAGTGCTCATACCAAAAAGGGATGTCTATATCACACCCCTTCTTCACAGAGTTCAAAGACCACAGTGCAAGAGGGTGTAGAAAGACTGTGAGAGGCAGACATGGTGGATGATCACAGCGAGAAGGCATCCTCCACATGCAACAGGGTAGTTCTACTTGTGTGTCTGGCAGCGATACCAAGCATCCTCAGTGGGCTTACGGGGCAGGAGGGGAAGAACATGTGACATTGGGAAGGAATCATGGTGGTACTGAGAGTGAAGAAACTGGACAGGAGAGAACAGGGAGCTAGTTCACTTTTATCAAAATACATTATATGCATTATGTAATTCTCAATCAATATTAAAGAAGCTATAACCTCTTTGTAAATCATTTGTATTTAAACATATACTGATTGAAAATAAAGTACAAAAGAGATGTACCATATAACTATATATATCTTAGTAATAAGAATATCACACAATATATACATCTTAAAAAGCGCTGAGAAAATACAAGACATTAATAGACCAGGAGTTGGGGGCATGGATCAGTTGGAAAACCTGATTGCCAGGCAAGCGTGAGGACGTGGGTTTGATCTCCAGTACCCACTTTAAAAAGCTGGGTGCAGCAGTGCTTGCCTGTAATCAAAGCTGAGAAGGCAGAGACAAAGGGATCCCGGGTGTTGCTGGCCAGCCAGCTCAGTGAGTGAACCTGCTGCAAAAACTAAGCTCCTGGGTCAGTTGAGATGGCTCAATGGATTTTGGCTGCTTGGACTCAACGGTTGGAAAGAGGAAACTGATTCCTGAAAATTGTCTTTGATATCCACATGTACAACATAGTATGTAGCCCACACAGATACACACAGACATAAAGAACAACCCTTAGTGGGAATAGAAAGATGGAAAACAACAGAGGAAGATACCACATGTGGACCTCAGGTGCACAATTTGCACATGTACATGCACACATACCTACACACACACACACATGAATACCTAAACATTACACGTGAACTGTTATCAATGTACTCTGCAAATATATTTCACTACCCTTTGTGATATTGGGAGGAGAGAATAACGAGGATTTCAACTGTCTCCCTGAGATAGTCATGGGTAGAGGAGATAAAACACAAGTACTCTGCTCTGAAGACAGAATAATTTGAGAAACTAGTGGAAAATACTTACAAAAATTAAATACTATAGTCCACCTAAAATTTTAAAAGAAAATTTAAAAAGAAATCAGATACACTTTATTTTAATATAATACTATTAGAAATCAACAGCAAAATTAGTAAAAAAACTGGTAAATTTTTAAATTTTTGAATGCATTTCTAAATTAATTCAAAATAATAAGCATGAAATAAAGTATGTAGAATTAAATGACAATGGAAGCATTAAATACCAAAAATTCAAGGCAGACATAGTAATGAATAAAGATGGATTTATAGACTAAATTGTACTAACAAAACTAAAAATAAGAAATAAAAATGCAATCAGCTAAGTAAATAGAAGATAAAAATATAATATAGACAAATAAATATGAAGAAAAGATAGTGTTTACTAGAAAACGCAGTTAATAGAACCATCAGTTTATTCATTAAATATCAACAAAATGAGTAAAACCTTAAGTAATCATTCTGCAGGGAAAGATGAACAACTTAGCTCTAAACGGGACATCTACATCACAGCTCTTCTCACCAGGATCAGGGACTGTAAAAGCCAGAGGCACTGAGACAGTGTCTCCAGATACAAGAGGGCGGGTACACACCTGAACTCACAGCATTTGTGACAACACCCACAAGACACAGGGAAGCTCAGACCAGATAGAACCCCAGCATGGAGGAGGAGGTTGACAAGAAGTCCCAGCCCTAGCTGAGGAGCTACTAGTAACTGGAGCTACTGGAAATTCCAGAACGCTTCAGGGGTTGGCTCCTCACCTAGAGGTATTTGGCTCACTCAAATTGGACTCCATGGATTTAAAAAAAAAGAAAGAAGATAAAAATTGTGTGGGTAGGAAGGTAAGTGAATCTTGAAGGACTTGAGGAAGGGGGAGATGAATCTGATTAAATATATGAAATTCTCAAAAATATTTTTAAACAAATAAAGATTTCTGAGGTTCAACTGATGGCATTCAGAATATCATAAAGAATAAATAATTTTGGACATATAAACTTGAAAGTAACAGATACATAGATTTATGTTTAGACTTGAGTGTGTGTATGTGTGACAGAGAGAGAGAAAGAATACCTAATTTTAGCAAAATTAGATAGAAGATAAAAATCAAAACCATTCAGCAATAATTAGTACTATGATGAACCAGAATCCAATTGCTCTCGATCTAGAAGAGCTTGGAACAACACGTTGCTGCCGCTCCTCAGCACAGAAACAGTGACTCATCTGCTCAGTACAGTTCCTTCTGAAATCATTATAAATGCAGATTGCTTTGCTTCATCCAGGGAGAGGACCATCAGAAAGCTCTGAAAAACTTCACACTCAGCAAGCATTAGAGGTAATCCCGGTTGACACTAACATTCATCTTCTGAGAAGGCTGGCCTTCCAGTCCTGACACTGAGACACTCATCTGCAGACACTCAGTACCTCCCTAATCACGGGGAGCACTGAAGTCACAACAAAACTTGCCATGGGCACAGACATAATTAAAGAGCAACAACAAACCTATGATCAGGGGCCCATCTTTAATTTCTTTCCTACTGCCTTTCTCCTGCCCTGGTAATTTCTTGTCCTATGGGACTAAACTGCACCACTCTGGAGCCACTTGCCTGCTTCTCTCTCTCTCTCTCTCTCTCTCTCTCTCTCTCTCTCTCTCTCTCTCTCTCTCTCTCTCTCTTTCTCTCTCTCTCCTTTCCCTCCTTCTCCTCTTCCTCCTGCTCCTCCTCCTTTTCCTCTTCCTCTTCCTCCTCCTCCTTCTTCTTGAGGTAGAGTACCAAGTATCCCAGACTGGGTTCAAAACCTATGGATCTAAGGATGGCCTTGATTTTTTTCTTTTAATGTAACCAAAATATTTTTTAATACAGTATATTTTGATCATGGTTTTCTCTTCCTCTAGTTTCTCTCAGACCACCCCCAACCCCGACAACTTTATGTTCTTATTCTTTCCCTTTCAAAGAAGAGGGGAGAAAATATAAAAAACAAAAGAATCAAAAGAACCAAAAGAACAAGAAAAACAAGAAGTATAATCCCCCCCAAAACAAACCCTGAAAATCAAAATTAACAAAAGACTAATAAGACAAAAACAATGCCAAAATAAAGCAAATGAAACAGAAAGTCCACAAACATGCCACTGAGTTGCAGGCCCTCTTCAAAGCTTGTTCCTGACATTGTAGGTACATATGAATAGGAGGAATTTCTTTAAGTTCTAAAAGTAAAACCAAGCGTCTCCCCTGTCTTAGAGAGCAAAGGTCACACAGGTAGCTTCCAGCTACTTCCCTTAGCTGTCTGCTATTAGCTAGGGGTGTCAAGGGGCCAAAGGATGAAGAGACTGCGGGGGGGGGGGGGGAGGCAGGGAAATGCGAAACCCCAGAAGTATTTGTCCTTCTCTTTGAACAACTTCACTATTGATAAACAATACTATTTTCTGGAAGCTGAAGAGATGATTCAGCAAATAAGAGTGCATGTTCCTGTAGACGGCCAAGCTCCATTCCTAGGACCCACATCCGGCTCTTCACAACAACCTGTAACTCCAGCTCCACGGGATCCAGTGCCTCTGGCCTTGACATGTATGCACTCACAAGCTCATACCCGCCCCCTTGCGCAAACAATTAAAAACAATAGAAGTATTTTAAAATAAAATAATATTTTCTTCATACAGAAAAGACTGAAGCAGAAATGACAGGGTATGTGAATTACTGATTCTGACTTGATAACAACTGAAATGCCTGCTGTTGTGGCTCCGATGCCTTGGGGATTTTTGATAAAGACTGGGAAAGTTTTCTTGCCCCAGTGGATACACTTAGTAGTTCAATGTTCACTGCGATAGAAGATAATTAGAACCACTACGCATGCTAAAGATTAAAGTAAAAGAAAAGAAAAGGAAAGCTATGGATCGAAGGCTTGTCTTGTAATGTTGACATTGTGCAGTTTTAACACCAAGGTGCATTATCGTGACATAGTGACTCTGGGCGGGAGTCCAGTGAGGGAAACCGTCTCAAATCTGTTCTCCTGTGACCTTATCGCTACACTGAGACATACAGAATGCTTTTTAAAAATTCTTTATTTTGTTATGTGTATGTGTGCCTGAGCAAATGTATGTGCACCATGTGTGTGCATAGCTCTCAGACATCAGAGAAGACAGTGGCTCATCTGGGACTGGAGTCACTAAGGGCTGTGGGTGCTGTGAACTTAAGACAGGTGCTCACGAAAGCAATAAGTGCTCTGAACTACTGTGCCACCTCTCCAGTGCCCAAGGACTCTTATAACAGTAAAGCACCCAAGAAAGGTCAGGAGAGTGAGGCACTCATGCTGGAACTGCTGACCACAGCAGGGGGCTTGCTCGACTCTTCGTGTGTGTGTGTGTGTGTGTGTGTGTGTGTGTGTGTGTGTGTGTGTGTGTGTGAAAAGCACAGAGGTATGCTGGCTGCTACAAGACAGGAAAAGAAGCCTCAAACAAAATCTATCCTTCTAGTGTGCTGATCTTAGATTCCCCAGACTGCATGTTGGTGAGACATGCCTTCCAGATCATAAAACCCCAGCTGTCCGTATTTTATTATGTTTAGGCTTGGTAGTCAGACCAAAGAAAACAATTGACACACAATAGCAATGCCACCATCACATAGAAAGCAGGGGAAACAGAGAGAGATGGGAAGTGTGTTCCTGTACTCTCAATGTCCCTCTACCTGAGAGCTGGAGCAACTCTTGAGGAAGTGATCTAATACCAGGTGATGAATCAGAACACAGGACACATACAAAGTGCTTGGGAGTGTAGGGAGAGTACTTATCTCCTATGATGTAAGGGATCAAGAGATGCCAGCAGTTTACAAAACTGATAAGCAAGACGGGCTTGAAAAGACATGTACAATTTGTCAGACTTGAGAGGCTATGTGACATTACAAGGTTCTGAAATAAACAAGGGGTTTTCCCCTCTCAATTTCCTTTCCATCTCTACCCACCTGACTCTCTGAGTGAAATTAACTAACTGCCCAGGAAGGTATCAGTCAGAAGGCAGAATGAAGAGAACCAAGACATCAAAGCTCCAGACTAACATCCAGTAGGAGCAAACACACCCATCTTAAAGTAGGACTTCAAGGCAGAAGAAGAAAAGAGAGGAAAGAAAGAAGAGAGACTTCCAGCTAGCTCCCCAGAGCACAGGCAGATTCGGAGAGCCTGGGGCCAGGTGGGTGGGACCCATGGCTGCATTTCCTAGGACATTTTCTGGAGTAGCAAAGCAGCAGCAGTTTTGTGGTTATTCGTGAGAGCTGCTCCAACCTCTCGCAGTGCGGAGTTCTGCATCCTACACACCACAGCTCAGCTATGGCAGAAGCTGAGACTATCTCCATCCCCCAGCAGAACTGGCCTCATTCTGTGAGGTATGGTTCAATATTTACATCAGTCACAGATGGCTGCTTTGCTTGCAATTCCCACCTCAACCAGTGAAGAGGCACTCCAGGTAGAGGGCCCCAAACAAAACACAAGAGCATTTCACCGGAGGGCATTTTCAGGAAGCAACCAGCAAGTGAACCAGCGAGGGCTTTGAATGCCGAATCCACAGATCCAATTAAAGACAAGATTGCAGAGAACCTCCAGATACTTGTGACTTGAGCTTAGGTGTACAGGCAAAAGGGAAAAAATACATATATGGAACCGCGTAATGATGTAACGTGGCTGACACTGGACAACAGAGACTGGGAGAACAGTGCGCTAACTCACGGAATAACCAGAGCTACAGAATTGCTGGGGTGGAACAGACGTTGTGACTCATGTGAGCAACTGGATGAATCAGCTTCAGAAAGCGTTGGCCGACAGAGCCATCATGTTCTGTCATCAGGACCTCAACACAAGTTGACACGCATTTCGCATTATCCCCTACGCTGCCATCAGCGAGGAGCCTTAACAGAGCGAAACCTCCTCAATTCAGGCAGAAACATTATTTCTTGTCTAGATAATTACAGAGCAACTTATATTAGTTTCCCCTTAACCCATGCACTACCCAGCCTACGCTTCATTCGGAGTTCTCCTAATGGGTCAATTCCTCTGCAGAGAATGTGCTGGCATTCTGTGTTGCTGGGGGAGAACTCTGAGGTCCCCTCCCACCTCACTGACTTTACGGCCATTGCTCTGTCTTACACTCTATACCATGGTCTTTTAACGTCCCAGGAATAAACCTCTAGGCTGTACTTGCTTTTCTGTCTGAAGTCTCTTCCAGGGCTCACCTGTGGCTTTCTTCTCATTTCCTTCAGACCTCGAGTGATACTTTCTCAGACTTCCTTTGGCATCCCTGTAAAAAGTGTCTCCACTTCTTCGTTCCTGTCCAGCAGCAGCATTACCTTTGCACAACACTTAGCCCTGCCGGTGTACATCCCTGCCTCGCTACACCCCAGCGGGATGAGTGCCACCACTAAAGGGTCTCTGTGCACACTGCCATTGGCAGAAGGGAAGTAACAAATGGGTTTCAAAGGATAGAAACTACTCAGGTTTGGACAGCAGGAACAAACTTCAAACCAACGGAACAATTTTGATCATTTCTGGCATGAGTAATGAATGCAGATTCATTTTGCTTGTGGATCACGTACATGTGTGGCCAGCGATGATGCACTGATTTTCACGGACGACTAAAAGTAATGCCCTCTTAGTCACTTGCCTTTGCTGTCTGTTTGGGTATGAGGGTTGGAACTGACTAAGCGCCTCATAGGCTTGGGTATTTGAAGACATCATCTCCAGATGGGGAGTTTGTGGAACCTTCAAGAGGTGTAGCCTTCCTGGAGGACGCACATCTTCAGATGTGGGCTTTGAGTGTTTACAGCCTCTCACCACTCCCGGTTTGCATTCTTCACTTTATGTGTCTGACTGCAGATGCGATCACTCGGCATCCTGCTCCAGCTGCCTGCTGCCATGTGTGCTAACCACTAAAAGTTCTCCCTCTGGAACCATAAGCTAAAATAAACTCTTCCCTAAGATCCTTCTGGTAGTGGTGCTTGAGAACAGCAACAATGCAATGCATATCTGTGCACATCCCCCCACCTCACACACGCACATGCATACACATTCACACACATACACGCATACATATGCACACACATACACGCATACATATGCACACACATACACACACATAAACACACAAACACACGCACATACACATGCACATGCACACACACACACATGCACAGATCACCACACAGAATGGCACACACTAACACCTCTCTGAGAACTTTTAATCTGAAAGCTTTCCCTAACAAAGATCATTGTCTACTTTCTGTAGCACTACATTTAATTGTGACTTAATATGGTCAATCATTCACAACTGACATACTCAAGATTTACATGTTTTTACATATGAGAAGAATAAAGAGACTAGCTGAACTTCAGCTGACATTTGAGATGAAATGCTTTTTCTAACAAGTAAAGCATCTCTGCCCAAAATTACCTGGAGAAATGGGTATCAATGAAAACACTTCAAAGTTGTTTGGATTGTTTGCCTATAAACAACATAAATCGACTATATCAGCAAAAAAAAAAAAATAAAGGCTAGATGGAAAACTTTTAGAAAACCAGGTGAGTACTTGCCTGCAAGGTTACTGGGAAAAGTCCTGTTGCTGTGGGAAAGAGCCTTTGGGAAGAGTACCGTCTAGTGGCCAAACTTATATAGACATGAGGAAATGGAAAATTACCTTTTACGTGAAGATGAAATGGGATACTTGGGAAATCATGCCATTAATGAAAAAAAGTCACAGCCTTGCAAACTCATTTCCTAGCCAGTCACCACTTCCTTGAATTCTCTCACCTGCTAAAATAATTACACATGGATTTATCCACAAGGAAAATAAGCTGAACACCACTGCACTGCCTGCAAAGTCCCTTCTAGCCAGTGGAAAATTTACAGCTCTATGAGGAAGGAAAATGAAACAATAAAGTAAAACAAAGAATAAAGAAAAACATGAAGCTGGCAGTCTTCACAGCTCTGTGATGCCGGCTTTGCACTTTGACCCTACGGGGCAATTTTAGTCACCAAGTATTCAAATTGGTTTTGAGATTTCAGGTGTCTAAATTTGTATGAATCCAATTTCTCTTTCTCTCAGTCTCAATACACAGAAAAGGATTTTCAAGCATACACCCAGCTGAGCTTCTATTTCTCTCAGTTAATTATCTAGGAAATATGTTAAATTATAAACTAGAAGTGAAGCAGGAAAATCATGGAAACAAAGAGCCTGGAAGGCGGACACACCTGCATGTCTGTTTTCATCTGCTCTTTCTGCTTCAGTTGTATCAGTACAGTAACGAAAAGGTTCTTCCTTACACTGGGTAAGTGATTTGAGAATTTTGAAGCACTCATTAATTTGAAGAAAGCAAATATCTAACCTAGAGAAGTTCATCGACTGGAAGGTTAAATGGAGACATGAACTAAGAAAAGAAAGTTGAAAAGAAAATTGACAGAATACATGTCTCCATTACATGAAATAGATCCATTCTCAGATTCTGACATTTTAGACAGATGATCCATCCCATCCCTGCCACCTCTCTCTAGGACTTTACCATGCTCCCGATAATGTACTTTTATCACACCAGCCTCATCCCACACTCTTCAAAGTTTGCTTCACATTTCAGCATCTTATGCTGATGTTCAATTTTATTTTCCAGTATACATGAAAAGCTCTGCCTGAGCAGCCTTCTTTTACCAATGCTCTTTGTTCTCAAATATTCTTCACCTACCAACAGTGTCATCTGCTAGTGCCCAGCTCAGGGTCATCCACTCTGGGATGAAGGGAGAGGCCCCTTCTCTGACCTTTCACTGTGTAAATTCACACACTATGGATGAAAACTGACATCTTCACTAAGAACTCTGTTTACTGTGTTCTCAAAGTTGAATACAGTCCTCCTCGGATCCAGCATAGTGCAAGACCATGGGGGAGTGTGCCACAAGTGTTTATAGAATTGAATATACTCATGAATTTACTCCTATTTTGAGAGAAGTTGCATTAAAATCCAGGTTAAATTCTGGACTTGAAACTGCAATGTCTCCCATTTCCATTAGATGTGGTCAGTTAGGTCAGAACAATGCTAAATTGATTAAGGCAATAAAATGTAATGATGCAATAAAAATAGCATCTATCTCCCTTTTAAAAGATTAAGAGAAGTTAAAACACAGCCATATGAACATGCCAACTTGCTGAGAACAATACATTGGGGACTGAGTTATGAAAATGCATTTGCAGAGGCTCCCTACACTGAAGGATGTGCCCATATGCACTTTAGAGGACTGGGGAATAGGAGCCTGGTCATTGAGTCTATGAAGGGAATGGCGCTGGCCCTCCCATTCACTGCATTCAGACTTCTCAGAAAGGACCCCGTCACATGATTCTGACAATGTGTTCATTTTGTTACACCAGCAATCAAAGCAAATGTTGGCACCAGTGTTTCCAAAAGGAAAACTGAACACTTGATCAAGAAGTTGCTTTAGCAAAAGTCTCATCTCTGCCCTCAAAATGGTACTGTAACACACATGTTCCTCCACTCTAGCTTTTCCAGATGAGACAACTTAAAGAAGGAAGAAACAATCAACAAAGGGTCTTAACAGGGCGGGGCACTCAGATGGAAAACCAACATCTAAGGCTGAAACTAATGCATATTTTAAGTTTAGATCAGTTTCTTTAAATTCATCTATTAAAAGCAGAATGTGGATGAACAAACAGCCTAAAGATTGTTTCCCTAAAAACTACGTCTCATCAGTCTTATATATAATAAACCTATTCTTCTGAGGAAGTCTCTCTGCTGTTTGGAATTACTGTAAAAAGCATAACTTTGGCTAGTCATCCCTCTGTGTCCTGAGCTGCCTTCCCTAGCACCTTGGGCTTCCTTACCCTTTCTCGAAAGCTTTGGTCCCCTCCCTGACACTACATGGTTGATCTCCAGTCTGCTTCAACTCAAGTGACACAGTTTCCATTTGTTCCTTCTCTCCTTTACTTTCCTATTCTAGGCAGCTGCTGACATTTGCAGCTTTCCTGCCCTCAGGTTTTCCTTTAAGCTCTAACATCACTGCCCTGTAGCTTAAGAAAAATTCTCAGGCTTTCTGCATTGCCCAATCATCAGAATATTTTTTAACACTGCACAAGAAGAAACACAGAGTTATCGATATGTTGCTAGCAACTTAAATAGATAGAATTTAGCATAATCTATATTGACCCAACTGATGATTGAAAGTTATTTAGAAAAATATGCATCATCATATATAACAAAATGAAAATGACAATTTATGCATTATATTAAAACTTTAGATTTACACTTTACGAATATTACATCACATCCTTTTATATTTATTTTATTTTGTACATATGAGTATTTTACCTGAATGTTTTTGTGTGCACCACATCACACCCATAGCAGTCTGAAGAAGGCATCAGATCCTCCAGAACTGAACAACAGATGGTTGTGAGCCACCATGATGGTGCTGGGAACTGAACCCTGGTCGGCTGAGAGGACAGCCAGTGTTCTTAACTACTAAGCCTTCTCTCCACCCCCACCCTTATATTTATACTGAACTATATATTTGAATCTATTTTTACTTTTTTAAATAAATTCTTTTAAAATAGATTTCATGGGCAGTTTCTAACTTCTGGTATAATTTTACAATGTATATTAAAATCTAGAGTTAACTTCTGTCATTAAACTGGTTTATCCTCGCTTATAAACAGATCTCACTTATAGAATTTGCTTATGAAAATGGTCTTTCATATAATGGATCCTTTATAGGTGTGCCAAAAACTGTGATCATAAACTACAAATAATCCATTGCCTTATGTGAAATATGCATTGTAACACTTCTATGTTTAAAAGGCCCTGATCTTAGATAGCAGGAAGACCGTTTCTCGAGGAAACAAGCCAATTTATTTAGGGCTGAAAGCACTTAGATTCTAAATATGATTTTGTTGATCGCATATGCCCAAAAAATGAATGACAAAATACAAATTAGATCACTCAGTACACACATAAAGAAAGAGCCCATGGCACAGGCTTTTTGGACGGTCTTGAGCACTCCAAGATACTGTTCCCACATTGGAAACTTTAGAGGCTATAGAAGGTTACATCAAGCATGTGTGTGTGTGTGTGTGTGTGTGAGAGAGAGAGAGAGAGAGAGAGAGAGAGAGAGAGAGAGAGAGAGAGAGAGAGAGGGAGGGAGGGAGGGAGGGAGGGAGGGAGGGAGAGAGGGGGGGGGAGGGAGGGCAGTGTGATAAAAGCTGAGTCTAATGCCCGAGCCATCAGCAATGCTAGAGACCTTGGGAATTCATTCCATGTGTAGATGCTGACTTAGTAAGTGAGGTTGGGGCCAGTATTCTGTATTTCTGACAGGTTTCTGAGGAAAGAGAGCTGCTGGTCTGCCGACCACATAACAAAGAATAAAGGTTCGATGAGAGTATGTTAGGAAAGCTATTAGCAGGTACAAAAATTTCACGGGACAGGGAGAAAAAGAGCTCCTGAGAATGGCAAAACACTTGGGTGGACGCGGCAGGAGGATGGTTCCTAGGGAGCTGCAGGCTAGTCTGAGCTACATAGTGAATTCCAGGCTAGCATGAGCTATAGGGACCTTGTCTCAAAACAACAAGAGAAAAGAAAAGAAAGAGACACGGTGGGAGGAGAGAGAGAGGAAAGAGTTTTACAGAAATGGAAAGATTTGAAGTTTAAAAACAAAAAAGGAAATAACAACAGCACACTGTGTACCAAAGCGACAGTGAGATAGTGCACATTCAAAGAGAAGGATTTCTGGCCTAGTGTTAAAGGTGTGGCCAGAACTGTAACCTCATCACGTTATGGCTGTGTGCATGTATGTCATGTATCATGGAGAATACCCTTAGAGGAAGTTCAGCAAGCCCAGCAATATTTTCATTTTCCTGAAATTAAATAAAAGAGCAACAATATTGTAAAAAGGTAATTCAAATATTAGAAAGGGGTACACTGGAAGAAATAAGTGAAAAAGGTGATGGGGTTTGAAGTCGTTTAAGGAAAGGCTGGTGAAGCCCATGGCAGTTCAATGCAGTAAAGCAGTAAGTCCTGAAACTTATTCAATGAAGCCACATATGGGACAGACATAGGAAACAGCACTTAAGTTCATTCTCTCAGGCTTCTGGGGTGTAGAGCTGTGACATAGGGGGACTTCCCATTTACAGCTCGTGGCTCTTGGAACCCTTGCATCCAGCACAATGTGACTACAAATGAAGACAACCATTTGGCTCTTGCTTGAGAATCTTCTTTTGATCCTGAAGAGGCACTGCGCTTTGGACACTAGCTATAAGGGCAACCACGCAGTGTGCTTTTGAAGATGAAGGACACAGAGTGCTCTAAATCACTGAAGTGTTTATCAGAGCAGAGTGGTCCAGTGAGCTGAAGCCCACACCTCAGACTTCTGCAGGAGAAAACACCCGAAGCAAGCCAACCAAGCCAAGCTAGAACTTTGTGGGTTTCTTATAGTCATCACATATATGTATTATTTTTCATGCTCCAACAGTTCTGCTTTGACTTTTAGCTTCTGGAAAATTTGGACATGGAAGCAGTTATAAAAGATTAAAACTACCAGGAAGCCTAAATTTAACAGCAGACCAGAAGTTGCATGTTAGGGGAGATGAGAATAAACCCATATTTTTAAGAATAATGTTTATGGTTTGTGAGGATATCCTGCTGCAGGTATTTAGTAGGTTTTGAGACAAACAAGTGTAGACTGAAAAGGCCACATGAGTCAGGGAATGCCTAGGGAAGGGTGTGAGTAATAGAAGAAGGACCAGGGTGAGGAGGCTCCAGGAAACCAAACCACAAAGGGGAGAGGATCCTCATGAAACCATGTCAGACAAAGAAGCAAAATAGGCACAGACCAGAAACACACAGTGATATCATTTATGCAAACATACAAAAATGATATGACATATTCCCAGGAGTGCACACACACATTACAGATGCCCAACGCTGGATAGGGGAATCCTCTGTCTGGGCAGGAAGGACCATACACATTCTTCTGAGAGTGTGCTTTATTCACAAGACAAGAAGGGTGCTTATGAATGCTCACTTTTAAAATAATTGACCTGGTAAAACATATCTATCTATAGATATATAGACAGTTCAAGGTAGGATATGCTAAACGGCATCAAAATAGGTAAGAAATGGAAACTCATTGTGCCATTTACCAAGAAGCATCTCACTAACAATATCCACAAGAAGAAACTTGGAAAGTGTATGAAAACATGGGTTACTTTTCAGCAAATGCATCTATGTTCTAACATTTCCACTGTTATTTGTTTTTCAGAAAACAATGTAACTGCTTATAACGAGGAAAACAGCAGGGTTTTAACTGATCTAGTTCACCTGATAAAATACCTATTCCTTGATGCACTTGGCCCATTTCAAAAATGCTTTAAAAATGTTAAAACTTACTGGAGACACACTGCTCATGAATGGCATTAGACAAAGGTAAAAAAAGAGACCCCTTAGCTACAGTCAGTGAAGACATGGTAGAGAAAACACTGATGAAGCACAAAGATGCCTTCACCAGACTGGCACCACCACCTTGATGTAGAACTTTTCCAACATTTGGAAATGTGAGAAATAGATAGCGTTTGAACTCCCAAGAAGATCTACTGACAACTGACGGTTTCTGGGAATGCACAACAGTTTAAGAGTGTGGTCCCTAATGGGTCAACCTGCTCAAGCTGCTGGCCCCACAGGACAGGGACAGCACAGATTGGACTCGTTGTTCTTAAAAAAAAAAAAAAAAGGACACTAAGGGGGTGGAGACAGATACAGGAGGAGCTGGGCAGGGGTGAACATGATCAAAATATGCTATCTGAAATTCTCAAAAAATTAAAAATTTATAAATTTTAAAACCATATTCTTTAAAAGATGCGAAAACCACATAAAATACATGGTATTTTGTCACAGCAACAATACAGACTAAGAAAATCTCATGAAATATTCTATTTTTAAACCATTTTCCTACTTAGTGATGCAAATGCTTGGATCTTGAACTGTTATTGGTATTCAATTATTGAATACACTCAGGCAAATGAAACTCACCTCAGTCTCATAACTATGGCGAATTTAGCAAGAAAGCAGACTGTTTGGAAGAGAGATTTTAATTTTGAGGTTCCTGTTGTTTTTTTTCTCTTAATTCAAAGACCATGAGTGTCAGACATCTTTGCAATCCCAGCATTCAGGGGACTGAAACAGGAGGATCACATGTCCGAGGCCAGTCAGAACACACGGTGAGCTTCTGCCCATGAAGCAAGTAAATCCTGAGAGATAATTTGGATCTGTAGAAACAGACTCCATAACAGACCAAAGGTAGCTGCAGGTATACTCGACTATTTCATCCGGAAGTCTCAGATCCCACTCTAACAGAAGACAGCCTGTTTCACCCACGGCGTATGAGGGTGGAGATGCCACTGAGACGCAAGCACAAAACAAAATAGGAATAGGTTCAGACTCAGGACAAATAGGAATGGCTCACCAGTCAGTTCTGCGGTTGTTATCACGCCCCAGTTCTTAACATGAGGTTGAGAAGGGTGCTGTTAGTAGCTGAACATGTTAAATACCAGAAAACAAAGTTTGGACCTGATATCTAGGGTAGACAGCTTGCGATACTTTCTAAAGTCAGAAAACAAAGGATGAGCAAAGGTTTAGTGATACTTTATTTGTATTTTAATAAACAAAGCTTGCCTGAAGACCAAAGTGCAAAGCCGAGTGGAGACGTCTGTGAAACCCATAACCACAGATCCAAACACACAAACAAGGGCTGGGCGCTGGAAGATAGTGTAAAACTTTAAGGGCCTGCTTCAAAGTCATATTTTTTAGATAGTAGCTCACTCTGTAGCCCATGCTGGCTTTGAACTGGTAACGATCCTCCAACCTTAATCTGAAGTGCTGGGGTTATAGATGCCACAACCTCCTAAAATAAGTTATTAAAATAAAATATTACAAACTTTCTAAAAAGCTTAAAGTGTGGTATAAAGATACGCTAGAAGAGAAAGTGGTCTGTAGGAGCAAATAGGACATAAGAATAAGAGACAGTAATTATCTCGGGAAGCACGCCTGTTTCATTATGATGAGACAGGGCAGGAATGGTAAGTGCTGTCTACGGACATCTGACGTTCTTTCCCAGAAGGCTGAGAAAAGGAGTACCATCATGTTAGACCCTAGGCTCATGAACACTTAGTGTGATTTCCTGAAATGAGCAGAGGCAAAATAAGGAACCTTTGTAAAATATGTTAACTGAATACAAGGTTAGACATATGAAAGGCTGGCTGAGAAAACCATGGGGTGGGGGAAGGGAAAGAGGCAGCCCTGAGTGTGTGAAGTCCCAAGTAGGGGGAGGGAAAGAGAGTGGGGGAGGGAAAAAAAGTGGGGGAGGGAAAGAGGCATCCCTGAGTGTGGGAAGTCCCAAGTGAGTGTCTGCTCTCAACACGTGCATTACCATGTCAACTATGCTCATCCCAGTCACGTGGCAATGGCAAAGATTTCCTGTCGTCTGAGTCTGACGCTGACTGTGTGCACAGAAGGTCCACCGTAGCTTCCCCCACTGCATGTCTAGGGCCTGAAGACCGCTCCTAACTAGATTAGCTAAACCTGTCTCCTTGATTCAGCTGTACACCATAGACCATGCCCATCGTGAGCAGTGACTCTACCTCTCTGTTCAAATGTATATAATAAGTACACTGAGCTTTCAGGCTCCAAAAGTTTCCCCAGCAGAGGGCCCAGAGCACCTGATCCCAACTTTCTGTCCATTTGTCCATATGTCTGTCATTGCTTCATTCCTTCAGTGCTCCAGCTGACTCTACCCTTGGATCAGTGCTAGGTATGGTATTATGATGTAGTAAAACTATCATATATAGTATACACTTACATTCACTGATCTTATTTATTACAAAACAACCATGCAAGCTTATTATATACATTCTAAAGAAAGGAAAACTGAGGCACAAGGATACTAAGTGTCTTTGGGCACAAAATTAGAAAAATAGTAACTGGCAGATCTATATATCCAACAGTTTTATCTCCATTCAAAGTCTGTAATGTTTCCATTCATCTTTGCTACAAACTTCCCATATTGAGCTTAGTGACTTGTAGCTATAGAGGAAGCAAGGGGAAATGACAGAAGAACACGAAGACTCGCCTGATGAAATAATTACCAGGACAATAAGAGCAGTTCTAAGTTCTGAGAAATAGATAGTTACACCGCTTCTCTCTGGATAAGGCTTTTGTTTAGTTGAATAGACACAGCCAGCCGTAAAAACACTGCAGGCTTCCTGAAACTGAAGAAAAGTTTCCTGTCTGATCGTAAGTACTAGAAGTGTCCCAACTCTGGACGACTTCCACCCAGAAGTAGCACCTGCCGTGCGACTGGACTGACCCAACTCTGACTGGAACTGCATCAGCAGAACAGACATAGCCAGCCTTCTCAAGGGTTCTGGTACAGAGCTAGAGCTCAGAACTGGGAATCCGAGACGCCTCCTCAAATCCAGTGTCGTGTTTCCTAATAAGTGGCACTTCCCCTCCAGTCTGTTTCCACTTCTGAAAAATGGAACAGTAAAATATCCCTCCCTAAGAGCTATGATGAAGATTAAATGATACAAAGCAGACAGAGTACTCCTTGGAGGAAGGACTTCACAAATGCTCAATTGCAATGATATTAACAGCAACACTGACGCTGATACAAGCAAGACAAGAATCAGGGGGCAGAAGGGAGACTACTGAACATCTAGATATTTTGGTACTTGTGAGCCAAAGACTGGTTTTGGCTTGGTAAGGGTTTCTACAGCGAATGGTGAATACTCAAAAAAGCTGGTTCTCTCAAACCAAGGAAACATAGACTTTAGGAAAGTGTAGTTGGTTACAGCTGTTTATTGCCAACTGTTGTTTGGATTCACTGCAGTATTTATTATTTTATTATTATTTATGCAGCCATTTTTATTTTAAGTATTTTGGTAACGTGGCTGTCATAGCATGGTAGTTAATTTTTGTCCTTTATATCTCGAGATTAATTCACATTTTTAAAACGTTAGCACTGATTCAGAGTGATCACCTGTCTGTATAATTACAAAGGTGGTGCTCTGAGCGCCACTGTGACCGTCCCCAAGGAATTGCCTTCGTTCTATGAAAAACAGAGCAATTTGCTTAATTCTGTCACCCTCATTTTTAAGAGCCTGGAAAATAATGAAGGTTTAAAATGTGTTTAGCAAATAATAATTCTTGCTCCAGGAATATTGTGATTGAGAAACCTGATTTTTAATACGGCAGCACTTGCTACATTCATTCTGAACACAAGGGGCAGTTAGGAACAGCAGGCTTGTTCACTCTTCATGGTTTGTTCTGGAAATGACCCAGCAAGCTCAGGTCTACAGCACCACTATTTTCAACCAACTTACAATTAAATATTCAATGCTGTAGGAAAGTTTTAACAAATGATGATGCTCAAATAGCAAGTCATACTTAGGGAATATGTAACTAGAAAGAAGTATGCAAGACATTTGTTATGAAGTTAAATCAATTAGAATGAGAATTGAAGATGGTATACTATTTACAGTGTGCTTGGAACTTTATAGAACATATTTCTTCAGCACGTGCACATGGAATCGCCAGCAGAGAGCCTGGAAATTCAGTACTAGGGATTCGCCACACAAGATCTGCCAATCGCTTGACATAGGTTGTCAAGTGTCTCAAGTTTTGGAAGGATTATAGAAAAGTTAAGCTTCTTTTAAATTTCAATTAGTATTATAATGCTAAAAATTTTAAAGTATCTTTACGTTTTAAATAGTAATAAGTCATATAATTATCCAAGTGTCATTTTAAATGAAATTAAAATTTGCCACATTTAATCCGTGTTTTAAAATATCAACACTGCCCTGTTAAATATAATGCCTACTAGCAATTAACATACTGGGATGGAATCAGGAGGGAATCCCATGGATATAACAAAGAGAGAGGACAGTGACAAGGACTATTCAATGAGAGCCAAAGGCATTCTATCCAAACAAGCCACCAAAACATCTCACCCTCTTCCATTTCCCCATGTCCTGCTCCTGGGCCACACCTAAAGAAACCCACACATACCAACACAGGCATTTACAAAATTATCATTGTGAAACAAGTCATTTCAGCCCAACCTTGCTACTCCAAATGGATTTTTTTGTTGTTGTTTCAAGGACCAGAATGTATGAATAAATAATTTTGGTAAACACAGCCCAAGTCTTAACATCAGTGCCTCCATGTTTACACAAATTAAGTATGAATTCATGAACCAAAGTCACCAATCTGTTGTTCGTAAGATACTTATCTCAGTACTTTATCTGAGGATGAGGCATGCCCATGTATTCCACTACCCAAGGGAAAATCCAGGGACCCAAAGCTGGGCTCTACCTCCCTAGAGAATTCCTCTGGGGGTGGGGAGCTTCCAAATACCAGTCAGTTCCCAGCAGCCCCCACTTGCAGCACACAGGTCAGGGGATTAGAACCCATCCGGTTTCCTACCAACCCCACAGCCAATGTTAATTTTTGAAAGGATGTTTTGAGTTTCCCGAAGAGATTAGTCTCAGACACAAAGGAAAAGCAAACAAGGTCACTAACCCTGTCACGCTCAGTTCAGGTGGCTCACCCCCAGACTTCTGACCAAAGGGCGCAGAGATTAATAAGTAATTAATTAGTACTTAGTAAGTCAGACATAGGTTAGATGGCTACTGAGTTCATAAGCCAAAATCCACAAGTGCTCCAGTAAACAAACAAGTTCCTCTAAACCAGATCGCTGGTTATTTTTAACTTTAATTACTGTTCACCAATGATAATGCCATATAAACTATAATTTAAAATAAGTTTCATAAACTGCATTTAAGTAAGCATTTTCTATATAACCACTGCCACATACTACTAATAATAATTACTATAAAAAGTCTGCTTTTGCAGAAAATTGGGAAACTAGAAGGCAGTGAGAAAAACGGCATATTCTGGTCATATCTGTTTCATTCATTTCTAAAAGCTAAAAGTGGAAACCACAGGGAAACTGTCACAAACATCACACGTCTTCCAGATTTGGGGGACACCTGTGCAGAGATGTAAAACCTCTTCACTCATAAACCTTAGCGTTATCAAAGAATGCTGGGCTCCTAGGAGATCCTGAAGGTAATTAAAATATATTCCAGCATGGTGCTGTGGGAAGGTTAGCAGAGATTCCTGCTGTCAGGTTGTTGCTGTCTCAATAAATTCAGACAGTAGACCTAACGGTCTTATCAGTGGTCACGTGACATACGAGTGTAGCCAACAGGACGTGGCAGCTGCTAGCAACTAAAAATAAGTGAAAAACATCATCACTATTGATCAAGGTCCACTATTAAACATCGCTATAGATCAAGGTCCACTATTAAACATCGCTATTGATCAAGGTCCACTATTAAACATCGCTATTGATCAAGGTCCACTATTAAACATCGCTATTGATCAAGGTCCACTATTAAACATCGCTATTAATCAAGGTCCACTATTAAGCAAAAGAATGTTGGTAAAACTTTAGATTACTTTTTCTTAACAATGTATTTTTATACAACTTGTTTGTTTATGACAGAGGGGTAAAGTAGGCCAGGCTGGCCTCCAGCCAAGGATGGCCTTGATCCTCCTACCTCGTCCTCCTGAGACTGCTATGTTACAGCAATATGTCACCACACGTGGGTTTATAGTTAGCTACATCTCACTCTGCACAAAATCCAAAACTCTTACTCTGGAGTTAGGCCTGAGTAGTGTATTCCCACTTAATACATACATAATCTTGGACACGTAACAACAAGAACACCCTTTCAGATTTAATAAAAATCAGTCTAATCATCTTTAAAAACAGGCCCAGTCATCCAGAGGTATGTTTAAGGTTTAACTGGAAGTGCTTCCATGAACGATTTGGAAAGCTGTTGGCACAAAGCATAGCTTCCCTTAAGAACAGTTCTGGGGCCGTTAATACAGCGCGGGGGTGAAAGGAGCTTGCCACCAAACTGGAGGGCCTGAGTTTGATTCCTGGGACCTATACTGTGGAAAGAGAGAACCCACTCCAAGCTGTCTTCTGACCTTCATATATTGCAGAATAAACATAAAAATAAATAAATAGATCTTTTAAACTTAAATTTAAAAATTGTGTTTATTCAGCTAACCTTAGAAATGTGGACAGTCCTTACACTGCCCAAGCAGTCAATCAGTTTGATTTTCAGGGTCAAGTCAAGCACGGTAAGAAGTTTTTACTAAATTCCTAAAATTCCTACCTTGGTGAAAAATATTCTGCAAAGATTCACATTGCAAAGGCAAGGCAAAAGTAGCACATTACAGTAAGAAATCAAATGTGTTTTCCATAAAGTAAATATGTGTATGTACCTTGAAAGCCACTTTTTATGGCCTTGTTTTTCCCTGAGGACCCTCTTAAAGCTCATTTCAGAATGAAGTTTCAGGGAAAGGAAGCTTGTCCTTTGTGATTATATTTAGAAAGCCACACAGCCATGGGAAAAGACGTGGGAGTTGTGATAACCTCACTCCTAACTCTCAGGAGAGCACACCTAGGTTTCCACACCAAATCCAAATTCACTGCAATAAAGTAAAAATAGAACACAGAGGTATCTCTTTGCACTTTGCTATTCAGCTTAATTATTATCAGATTCCTAGCAGAGTTGTCATTGGCATCCTGCAACTCCACGTGTTTATCAATCATTAAGTTAAAACATTTCGTACTTTGATTATTATATGGCGAGGGGATATTTTTCTTTGATCCAGTCTATTTGGTGTTCTGTATGCTTCTTGAATATTCAAAGGAATATCTTTCTTTATGTTGGGAAAGTTTTCTTCCATAATTTTGTTAAAAATATTTTCTGGGCCTTTGAGCTGTGACTCTTCTCCTTCTTCTATTCCTATTATTCTTAGGTTTGGTCTTTTTATTGTGTCCCATATTTCCTGAATGTTTTGTTGGACTTCCCACAGGGCAGGGAACCCTGATTGCTCTTTGGGCTGACGAGGGAGGGGGACTTGATTGGGGGAGAGGGGGAATGGGAGGCGGTGGCGGGGAAGAGACAGAAATCTTTAATAAATAAATAAATAAAAACATTTCATACTATATCACTTTTAAAAGTCAAACTTTTAGTAAGACTACCTGGCTGCATATTCGTTACAAGTCAAAGAAAGTATTCCTCCAAAAGAGAATAGTTTCAGATGCTAATACAAGAGAAGCTCAATAAAGCCCAGAAAACACAGCTTACACTTTGGACTATTGGTATCAGTTGGTTCTGTGCTGAGTAACTACAGATAGTGTAAAAGCTAGGCTTCCATTTCAAAGCCAGGGCAGGTTCTGAGTGTTGTTCCCACCCGCCCCAGCACCTGACCATTGGGAAGGCACTGACTAGATTAGCCCTATCTTCTTCAGCTAGAACGTGTTTACCTGGGGGTCATGTTACCCATGGCTCAGTGAGGCACAGCATTTACACAAATGGTCAGCACCCCTGGTGAGTTTTATCAACGCTGAACAGGGTTGAGAGATCGGCAGAGACAAACATCCAGGCATGTGCACTGAGGCAGAACCACCTACCAAGTGGTTAAGAGGCTTTTAGAAATATAAAAAAAAAAAGTAAAATATAAAAACAAATCAATGTTTTATAGACCCTGGGAAAAGAATTTTCAGTAAAATACAAAAGTTTAAAGCATTCCTTCATTTAATTTTGTAATTCTTTACCATGGAATAGCTCGGGATGTCAGTTCTGTTTTAAGTAGCAGAACTGATAACTAAGCAAGGCAACATAATTTGGATTATAAAATTTTTGCTTTAATAAAAATTCCCTAAACAGTGGAAAAAAGAGGCTTTTAGCTTTTAGAAAGGCAACTTCTGCCTCAGCGTCTTCACGTGAAAAGCAACACTAGCACCCGCTAACTCCTAGTGCAGTTGTGGTAATTAAATAAGTTTATGTTTACATCAGTGCCTGGTGGACAAGCAATTAACGCCATCGCTGATGACTTATTATTATTAGGAAACACTCAAGTTCCAGGATAGGAAAAGTTCTCTTTATTCTAGGTTGTTTCACAACAATTGTTCTCATTGGCTTCAATCTAGACAAGCGTTTTCAAGGTCTACATTTGTCTAGCTTTGTTTTCCATGTGCTGCAGACATGAAGGGTAAATGTTTATTTCAAGTCCCACCACTGGAGAACCAAATCTCCACTGTAGAGAAGGAAATGCGGACAACGTAGAGTAGAGAAGTGGACTTCATCAAGTTTGAGAAAAGGAAAAGTGGAGATAGAGACCCTTGACTGGCGCCACTCAACAGCTATCTGCTGCGCATCTTCCTTAAGCCGCCTCCTGCCTCTTCCGCCATTGGCGATGCACCCGTTCGACTGTGTTCTGCTCCCAGTGCTGGCCATTCGCCATCGTCTCAAACAACCCATTCCCACGGTTGTGCACTGCAGAGGCAGAACGCCATGCCCTGCAGCTTCCCTTAGGAAGCATCTCTACACACACGTTTAATGTTTCAGTGTGTGTTTCGGGCTCCTGAAATCAGTTGCCTACAGCAAAGATTGTACTCTGACTGTTGTGTTCCTGGCAGGCAGCAGATGCTGCAGCTATTCCTGCATGTCCTATGTACAATCTGTCCTCCCTTTGAGCTACGGGAAGACACTGTGTGGGACCAGGACTATTTTAATCAACTTCCTGGGAGGACAAGAGGGAAAGTCTATGACATTGTTTCTGATTTCAAAAGCTCATAAACATTCAGAGAAGTAGGAAGGTAAGATAGTGGAAGCCAAAATAAATACAGGAAAAGGACATGTTTGTAAAAATTATATTAAAATTTAAAGTTTAAAAGTCCTTGTTTTAAATAAACTCAAATGAATGTTTCAAAGTCTAATTTTGTGTGGCTCATTTTGTAGAGTTTATACTTATGAAAATTACCATCAGAAGAAAACAAACTTCATTTTCTTTCCATGCAAACCAGCCACACAAGGTCTTAGTTTCCAGGGACCTACAAAGGAAAGGAACCCAGATTGCACCTTTAATGAACGCTGTGTAAGTCAATATAAACGATCACGGGCTCAGCATGTGAGGTCTGAATGGGTCAGACCAGGAGCTACAGAGCTACATCCTAATGTTTGCAGAATACGAAAGGGTCCAAAAGCTACATGCCTGGTTGTCTGTTCACAAGGGTCAGCATTTGTCAATGCAGTAAAGAACGGAGCTAAGGTGAAAGTAGAATTCTTGTTCTTCTGCCCACCCCTCCTTGCTAAAGAACTTCACTTAAAAGAGCTCCACGGATTTGCAGCTCTCACACGCTTCTGGGTGAAGCACCCCCTGTGTTGAGATTCTGAGTTCTCTGGTAACACTTCCTTATTAGGTTTATTTGTAGAATGGGCAGAAAAAATATTAATTAAACACTATGTTTAAAACAAATGAATTATGATCATTCAGACAAGCCAATGTTCTTCTTCTCTCTCGTTGTAATTACCAAGTTCAAATACATAAATCAAGCTGTCCTGGAAGTAGATGGAAACGCCGATAAGGAACTATTGTCCCTGTAAAGAGAGACTGTTACAGTGCAGCGCTGGTGAGAAGTTAAATTTCTAAGTTGGTAGAATGCGGGCAAATCTTATTCTTGTTATTAGGGACAAAGGCATGAGATGTGTGCCTTGTGAGTGTGAGACAAGCGTGCGCGAGAGTGCTGTGAGCGTCTGTGTCTCCTTTAGCAATGACAACTAACTTCATCCACCTCCACTCACGCTCAGTATGTTGAGGAAATAGCCACTGGACCTCTTTACACTAGAAAGCTTGGTAGGTCGTTCCTTCAAGCAAGAATCTAATCATGAATAAATACAATTCTTTCATTAGCTTCCTCAGGTTATACTTCAGAAAACTCTAAACACATCTTGTCATTCACATATGGAAACTACCCAGTGCAAAAATTATCTGTGCTCTAACAATTTTCAACTACATAACTATAGAAATATCTTGGCCACTAAAATATTTTTGAGCATTTCATCAAATGTGGATATTGTTTGCATAGATAATGTAATATTTACATAGGTATCTCAGTATGGTAAAAGTGAACTTGAAAGGGTAAATGTGAAATTAGCACAACCTGTGCATATCAATGGTAATCATGATACACCTGGTGCTTATATGTAGGATATGCACTAATGGCGAGATTCTTTGTCCAAGGCATTTGGATTTACTGATATTTCTGACAGTCTCTTTGGGAATTACTGGTTTTGTTTGTACCTCATTAAAATACCATCACCCTTTTGCTCAAGCTGCATTGCAGAACTGTTCTTGGGTCTAGAAGCACAAGCTCTACCTCATGATGGCATTCTGAGTGGCAGCTTCAATTCTAGCTTCTGGGTAGAGATTTTCTTAATGTAAAAAATAAGTCTGTTATTTGAGTGTTGTTTTAGATAAAGCTAGAAATGTTACTTGCAAAACTGAGCACACACAAACTGTAACTGCACAAATGCTGGAAATGAACAACAGCATCCTTACGGTTGACCCTACCAGGCCATGAATTAGCTCCTTACCAAAGTCTATGACCAACTCAGCATGTGGCCTTCTGGCATGAAGAGTAAGCCAGGTCAGTTCATAATTTAAATACTGGTATTTTAATACATTTCACTTCCTTTGCATCTTAAGTGAAATATTTTTCTGAAATTTGAACACATTGACTCATCATTATAACTTTCCATTTTCTTGTGAATCACCTTATTTAGTTTTGAACCTAAATTATTCATTTTGATGATCACTAATATAAAGAATAAAATGCAAACTTCAACCTTTTCTGGATGCTTTCCAGTCCAGTCCAGTTTTAGCTAATTTCTTTTTGGTATTCTTACAGATATTTTTAGTACCCACAGTGAATGTTTTAGATCAAGCAAAGCAGTTGATAGCACAAAACAAGAAGCTGAGCAGATACTGAGATTGTAATGGCTTGGTTTGTAATGCTATCAGTGCAGTAGGTCAGCAGTAGAAGCAGAGTAACCCACACAGTAGGTCAGCACTAGGTACACAATAATCCACACAGTAAGTCAGCACTAGATACAGAGTAATGCACACAGTAGGTCAGCACTAAGTACACAGTAATCCACAGTGTAGGTCAGCAGTAGGTACACAGTAATCCACACAGTAGGTCGGCAGTAGAAGCAGAGTAATCCACACAGTAGGCCAGCACAAGTTACCCACAGAGTAGGCCAGAATTAGGTACAGAGTAATCCACACAGTAGGTCAGCACTAGGTACACAGTAGCCCACACACTAGGTCAGCACTAGGTACAGAGTAATCCACACAGTAGGTCAGCACTAGATACAAAGTAATCCACACGGTAGGTCAGCACTAGGTACAGAGTAATCCACACAGTGGGTCAGCACTAGGTACACAGTAGCCCACACAGTAGGCCAGCACTAGGTACACAGTAATTCACATAGTAGGTCAGCACTAGATATAGAGTAATCACACAGTAAACCAGCACAAAGAACAGAGTGTTGTCCAGAGGTCTCTGTCCTGCCTGGTACCCGCAGTCATTAAGTCCCAAAGAAATCACACAGAGGTTTACATTAACTATAAACTGATTGGCCCATTAGCTCAGGCTTCTTATTAACTTTTATAATTTATATTAGCCCATTATTCTTGTCTATGTTAGCCTTGTGGCTTGGTACCTTTTTTGACAAGGCAGTCACGTCTTGCTTCTTTTGCAGCTGGGTCACACTGCAGATTGTGTCCTCTTCCCAGAATTCTCCTGCTCTCATTCTCCCGCCTCTACTTCCTGCCTGGTCACCCCGCCTATACTTCCTGCCTGGCTAGTGGCCAATCAGCATTTATTTAAAATATAACTGACAGGATACAAACCATTGTCCCACACCAACAGAGTAACCCACACAGTAGGTCAGCAAAAAGGAGTAATCCACGCAGTAGGTCAGCAGTAGATGAAGAGTAACCCACACAGTAGGCCAGCACTAGGTACAGAGTAATTCACACAGTAGGTCAGCACTAAATACAGAATAATCCACACACAGTAGGAGAGCAGTAGTTGCAGAGTAATCCACACAGTACTAGGTGCAGAGTAATCCACACAGTAGGTCAGCAGTAGATGCAGAGTAATCCACACAGAACTAGGTACACAGTAATCCACACAGTGGGTCAACACTAGGTACACAGTAATCCACACAGTAGGTCAGCATTAGATATAGAGTAATCCACACAGTAGGCCAGCAGTAGATGAAGAGTAATCCAACTACAAATCAACCCAGGTAACAGGAGTAAGACGAGGAAGCTTGGACCCTCAGCTGGAAGAAATGAGAACATAGAGATCCCAGGCATTCGGAGATCAAAAGCAGAGAAATCGTGCAGGCCAGGGGTGAGCACAGTGGCAAGGCTTTCAGAATGGTCAAAAGGCCAAGGAGCCAGGAATCGGAGATGCACTTTAGCACCGGTTGGTGAAGGGACAAGGAAACAGATGTGAGACCCAAGTAACAAAGCAATTTCACACTGCAGCAAACTGCTGTCACAGCCAGGAAGTTTCTCACAGGTTTCCTACTGGACGCTTTCCCAGGACAGTCTTTGTGACCCCGTGCAAAGCAGCAGGCAAACAGCAGTGACTAGAGAACGGGTAGAGTGACATGTGGAGACCTGAGAAATATTCCCTACTCTGGAGAGTACGGCTCTTTAACCTGTACACTGCCGAGATGCACCGTCTTACTGGGGCATCCTGTCCCTGTCGTCACTAAAACCCCACTAGAGTCCTGCCTCTTTCCCTAGTCCCTTTTTAATAATCTCAGTGTATCATTCCCTAAATTTCTAAATTAATTATTATATCCTCTAAGCTTTTTATTGCAACTGCATACAGCTTGCTTGCTTTCTCTTTTTCTTTTCTTTCTTTTCTTTCTTTCTTTCTTTCTTTTTCTCTCTCTCTTCATTCCTTTGTTTCTTTTCCTATCTATCTGTCTGTCTGCCTGCCTGTCTTTCTGTCCGTCTGTCTGTCCATCCATCTATCGGTTTTTCAAGGCAGAGTTTCTCTGTGTAGCCTGGCTGTCTTAGAACTTGCTCTGTAGACCTGGCTGGCCGTGAACTCAGCAATCCACCTGTCTGAGGATTAAAGACATGTGCCACCACCACCCAGACAGTTTTTTTGTGTTTCTAACATTATCATGTATCACTTTCCTCAGGCTTCCACTGCCCAGAGATAAGAATTCATGTTATACATGTTAACAATAAATGCTTCTTAAACATTCCCAACTGTCCTCAGGATAACAATAACTCTTTACTTAGGCAAATGCACAAGATAATATATCTGCAAATAGCATATAGTTATATGATATATAATTTACCTTAGATTTTTATAATCAAACTCCACTCAAACTGAGTTCAAAATAATAGTGATGAAAAAGGCTTCTGATCAAAATACAACAGATATAGATCTCCTCACTTATGTGAGATGTGAAGGATCAGAATAAGAAATATTGGACACTGGTCATTATTACACTGACTATCTGTAGGTGGATTACCATGGCATTCATTTATTAATTTATTAGTAGATCCATAAACATGTAGAATATTTCTATTGCTGCATACCTAGCAGACCCTGTGAAAGATTGCCAGAGGAAGTGACAAATACAGACATAAGTAGAGCATCATCTCTGTCTTAAAAAATCCCCAAAGAATAGAAAGCATTTCAGCCATCCCTCATGAGGTCCAGAGACATCCAGCCACTTTAGGCTGGGAATTGTCTCAGTCTGTTTCTGTGGTAATAAAGGTACCTTAGGGTGGGATGTCCCTAAGAAGAGAGGTTTGTTTAACCCACAGCGCGGGTGGCCCACTGGCATGGCATCAGGAACTGCGTTTCTGAGAACAAGAACACATGCCCAATAGGGGTCAGGCATGTGCAGACGAGAGATTCAGAGGAGGAAGCAGTGTGTTTTTTGGGGAACTGATCCAGTTCCTGGAGACCTGACCCACATCTACAAGAAAACATTCATCCTTTTTATTGTTGCAGCAGTGGGAATTGAACTCTGGTCCCTTTGCATTCTCAGAGCCCTAGCTCTGAGGTACAGTCTGAGTCCAAGAAAAACCTCATGATGGGGGAGGGCTATGAGCAAACGTGTTCCATGAGATCTAATTTCCTGAAGATTTGATCCCAAAACATTGCCAAACTTCTAGAGGAAGTGGAGGACCAAACACTCTCTCAAGCTATGGTTTGCACAAGGGGAAGCCAATACAGACAGGGAGAAGATGCAGCTTCTCCCTGGAACACTCCACAGAGGTGAGTGCCAGGAAACACCTGGAGCTTGAGGCTGGAAAGAAGAGGTGGGAGGAGGGACCAGAAAGTAGCTTCAAGATAAAGCATATATTGTATTAAGAAGTTTAAAAATCATCTGGAAAATGCTGATGGGCCATGATAAATTTTTAAAGAGCAAATCAGTAGACTCAAACAATGTTCCTTGGAAAAAATATTTATTAACTTAAGTAATTGTTTAAATTCAGACTGTTACTAGGAAACTACGGGGATCCAATATCAGAGTTTATTCTTCTGCTTTCAAAGTTAGCTATTATTTTTAGCATCATTTAATTTGCGAACTCTTTGGGAACACGATAAAGAACATCTACTGCTAAGGTCAAGATGGCAGTGACCAAAATACTAATGACATGCCATAGGGTGAAGTGACACTGTCTCCTAGTCAGATTTCTCAGATGTGTTTTAACTTTTAACAGGTTGTTTATTCAGCTCATCTCCACTGTTTTCCAAGACCACAGCCCACAGACAGAATTCACCTGTAGCATCTTACCTGGTCTAGATAAACAACAGGGCACTGGAGAACATAAATCACATATGATGTTATCATCTATTATTATTATTATTATTATTATATTCAAATTATTTATGTCTCCTTGGATCCTCAATCTTTGAACCTGCCTTTTTGACACCCAAACTGTGGAAACTCACTCTGATCGGCTTGCCCACTGGTTGAAGGTACATTCTAACTTCTCCATAAAGCAAAGAATATATTACAAATGACCAAAAGTTCAGAGCATGATCCAAACAAAATAGCATGATTCCAAAATAATAATTAATGTTTCTCGAGTAACGGGGAAGACAACTGTGACTTAAACTTCTGGAGGAATAGTATAATTACTCTTTGAAGAAGTAAACATGCTTGTATTAGCATCTTGAGTGTGCAGGATAAAACAAACATTAAGGCTTTGTCTTCATCTAAAAATCAATGAGTAATGTACTATAATATTACAGTAATGGAAATATCTGGAGTAAGATCTTCTCAAGGAATACAAGAAGAATGAACATTATTTTTTAAAAAAGAACAAAGGTTAGAAAATACACTTTAGCACATAATCCCACATTGGGGAAAGGATCGGTCTCTTATGATCTAATAGGATTTTTCCATTCTTAACTTGGTTAATCTTAGACACAAGGCAAATAAATCATTGATGCTTTACAAAATTCCATGGTGATACTCAAATGAAATTAATTCCCATTGCTAAACATGGCTTATAAAAACAATATTAAAGTCAACTAAATGAGAGTTCTAGATCTGTTGCTCCAGCAGAATGCCAATTATTTCTGAAAATAAAGGGTTTCTGTCCTTTCCCACACAGGCTCTAAAACAAACGTGGCTCTCTAGCATCGAGGGAATATGGTGTGGGTGGTGGAATGACAAGGTAGGATGTCAGTATAGTGGAGACTATGGAGTGGTAAAGAGGCCAGCACGCACCACGGAAGGCAGATTGCTCTGCTGTGAAATGGCCAGGTGTTTAGAATAATACTCTGTTGTTCCTTTAAAAATGAAATAAAAAGAACCCACTTACTGGTAAAAGGTGATGAAAATTCATATTGAACACAGTGACTACATTGGAATAAAAAAAGTTAGTGTCATTTAAAATATTTATTTTAAATATATATCATTAATTGGCCTCCAGGAACTAAATACCAAAGACAGACACTACTCATGCAGATGGAAAATGGGGTTGAGACTTGTAGAAGAACATATTACTACCATGGAGGCCATAGTCTTTTTGTAACAAAGATTTAGCACAGGGTACTGAGGAGGCGGTGGGTCTGCCTGCACTGGGCCAGCAAGCTCTCGGCACTTCCCTCCACCTGATTAAACTATGTGGCAAGAGTCTGGTCTTTGCTCAATCAGAGAAGTTTGGTGAAAGAACAAGGATGACAACATCTGGTAGAAAGTTCACGAAAGAGGTATAATCTGCAACCGTCCATGGAGAGATGATGAGAGAGAAAGAGAAAAAATAATGGGAAACAACATAATTATAGGGGAATTAAACAAAGAGGAATTCTTAAAATAGAAATAACTCTATAATTTGTATATTGGGGGTAAATCAAAGGTGAAGTGACTCAAAATTCAAGCTAGGACTTGTCAGACTTGTCTTTGTTTACCATGTATATCAGACCCAGTGACACATGCTGTCTGTGTTATCTCTGAATATGCTTCAAACCCGAACCTCCTGTCCCACTGCAAACACCCTGGTTCAAACTACCATCACCTTTTACATGAACCTGTGCAAGGTCTCTTACCTTTCCTCCTAATTCCTCCTATACAGATACCTGCATACTTGCAGTTAGTCTCCTGCCCACAAGCTAACCCTGTATCAATGATGTATATCACATGCTGAATAGGACAGAAACTACCATCAGCTATTAAACCTTCTAGGGTCCGGTTCTGCTTCTCTACATTCAGCCCCGTAGATTCTCTGACCTTGATCCATGACTAGTTGCCCTGGGTTTCCTGATGATTCTCAGACAAAATCCCAGATAACAGTTATTTCATACAGGACAGACCTGGTCATGTACTTTTAAATCACATGTCCTCTATCAGGCGAATTTTCTGCTCAAATTCTACTTAAATTGAATTATATAAAATTGTATAATTTTATATATGGGAATAATAGTTGCTTATCTGATTACAGAACAAAAATAACAACATAACAAACTTATGTTATAATTCATCATGAAGACACTAAGAACATGTGTTCATTGCTCTGTGAACATTCAGAATCACAGAAGCAGCTGATGTTCGCAGGTGTGCACATTCTCTAAGAGGAAATGGATAGCAGAAGCTTGCTCATCTTTCCTATCACACAGAAAACAGTATGCATTTCAACAAACAGACAAAATAAGCAACAACCCATTGTATGTGAGAGTTCACAGGATTCCAGAATAGGCCCCAGAGCCATATTTCACCTATGAGATTGTCAGAATAATGGGTATTTTAATAGACATCAATTGAATACCAATGACACGGCAAAGCGTTGAGCTCTGTTTTATCTCATTGAAAAGATACTTTATTTTACTTCATTTTGTATATATTATTTCTTCATGTTAATATGAGCAATGCAAGTATGTTTCTTTGCCCTTGGAGGCCAGAAAAACCATGAGATCCCCTAGAGCTGAGACTCAGAAGTTTATGAGCCTCCTAGTGTGCACGCTAGGAAACAAAGTCTGGTCCTCTGTAAGGGTCATGCATGCTCTTAACCACTGGTCATCTCTCCAGCCCATTTGCCTCACTGAAATAAAAAGTTTGTGTTTGGGCGGGGGGGGGGGGGGGGTCATAGTAATAGCACAGACAATGTGAAGGGGCCTAAGTATTAATTTTAAAAAGCTCACACTCTAAACACAAGGAGTGCTCAACTGCTACAATTCATAGCAGTCACCAACTGAAACTGTTAAATATGCAAATAAACTAAACAAAAGTCAAATCGACTCACTCATTCCTAAGGAAAAGGTTCTTGGGTGCCAAAAAAAAAATAGAGACAACTGAGATAATATGGGGCTGGGAATATGAAACCACAAAATGTCTGGTGAATTCAGCACATTTGACTGATATTAATTCTCATATATCACTAATTGAATTTGACATTAGACACTTTCTTAACCAAGCATTAAAGCAAAGCTACTGCCCTGATGTATCCCACATCTATGGCTATTTATAGGAAGGACAGGAAGTGGGATAGACTTCGAGCTAGTTTGTGCTACTCACATCACCATGGGACCAAGTGATGGCAATGCTTTTGCCTTACGCAGATGGCCATGGACAGGTAGGGATGACTATAGAGCTCAGTTTGAAGAGCTATATCAAGAGTGAATGACTGAAACTATAACAAAATATCAAAATGATGGGAAGACTTACTGAGGGAAAATGGTCTCTTCTGTAAAGACACAAAATTCTGCAGGATGAAAAAATAGTATTTGGGAAACTAAACTAAATGATTTAATATGAAAGATATCTATGTCTTCATAAATTTGAACATGTTTTAATTCCTTATGGGGAAAATAGGGAGACTAAGTAGAAATCCCTGCACTTACCTCATTAATTCCAGCTATCCTTCTTTTGCAAGAAAGACTTCATACTCAGATGCCAGCACTGCTCTGGCAGTCAGCCGGTGCATGTAAGCATAGACGAGCACACGTCCAGGCCAAACGTTGTCTGTTCTTAGCATGAAGGAACAGCTGTTATAGGGAACTCAGTTAATAAAGCTGTCTGGAGACCTTTATGACATCAGAAAGCTGGACTTCTGTTAGAGGTTTTTGATTTTTAAAACACAGCAAATGATACATTAAAACAAAAACATAAGAATAGCCCCAAATCTATGGTGTCAAACAAAATATAAGGAATTTTGATACTGTGTTCAATTTAGTTAGCACTGTTTGTGTTGGGGGATGGCTTACTTTGAGTAACATGCTCCACTACAGTTAAGTTGTGAGCCCATCTATTAATATTTTATCCACTACAGTTAAGTTGTGAGAACATCTATTAATATTTTAAGTCTGTATTAGAGTTTTGCACTAAGCTACAGTTGAGCTTTTCTAAGATTGTATCAAAAGATGTTGAATGTGTAAGTGGATTTAATTTTACACCAAATCCTCCTGTTTACATCGCTTCATATTAATTGTAAAGTAATACTAACTTTTCAAATATGTTTATACCTAGAATATTAGAAATATGTTGAAGAGTGTGAACATCATAATAACAATCTTCAAATGTACAATACTATGCTACTCTAAGGTCTGGAAAAATAAATATTAATTTCATGTTTGTTACTCATCCTTGTGAGTCATCATTTCTCTTTGATTATTTAAAACATAGTCTTACTACATTGTAGCCTAGGCTAGCCTTAATGTCAATATTCTCCTGCCTCAGGCTCCCAAATTTGCAATTACAGGTGTTTTCTGCCACAGTTGGTTTCTTGTGAGTAGATCTCATGAGTAAACAACAAAGTCAAGTTCTTTGCAAACAGAACAAATAACCAATAAAGATTATTCTCTGTTTATATGAAAATCTTATAAGTAATTCAATGTACCTCAAAAATTAAGTTTACATTAAACAAAATTTTTTTCAAAAATTATCCAATTCATTCAAAGAAAATACAAGGTTATTTTCAACTGCTATTGAGAAGCGTTCGAAATGTACTTTGAAGAGCTATTATTTAATTTTTTGTAACACTACTATGTAATCATCTCACAGTTACGTAGATCCTTCTAGGATGGATTTTATGGGCTACGAAACATGCTAAGTAGTTTTACCATATAACCAAACATACCTTCATAGCCATTCTTTAAGATGGCCCAATGATTCCTGATTACTGGTAAACTCGCATCATATTTCCTAAGAGGAGAACAAGCTGTTGTACACCACAAGAATATGGAAGGGATGATATGTGACTTTGAGGGCAATGAACTTTGTTTTCATGCCCATGTTCACTCTGCCTCAACATTCTCTGACATTGGACAGGACAGAATACTGTCTTTCAAAAGGGCAGAGAGGAAGACCCTGAGACCTTCTGACCACAGAGCAAGCAAGAAACTCAAACCATTGGTGAATTATCCCCTAAGTAAGCCATTGTGGAGTTTATAGCATGGGCAAGCATCCATTCAATCCCAGCCCTCACTGGAAGAACACATATCCCAGCCTAGACCAAAACTGCCCACTAGCTTATCCTGGCGTCTCCACCTCTCCCATTATGTGATGCAATATATATTCACCATTTAAGACGTGACATTTTGGTGCCATTTACTGTGCAGCTATAGATGATTAATACAAACATATTCTTGCAATGCTTTTCTCTAACACCTTACCGGCCCTAACATCAACTTTTAAGCTTTGATTAAAGGCTACAGTCAAACATAAACTGTGTTTTAGACATTTCTTAAAGATGTGAGTGAATACATACATATCATTGGGAAATTTATATCACTTTAAGAAACTCGGTTTGAAGTTGTCCTTGCTATATCAATATACTTAAGCAAAAGGAGTGTGCGTATGTGCATGTGTAAGTATGTGTGTGTGTATGTATGTGCGCACACATGCATGCGTGTGCAAAAATTCATACATAGAGTTCCAGCAACAACAGTCACCTTTCTCACAGAAAGCAGAAGATTTGCTGACTAGATGTGGGTGAGGAACTAGAGAGGATCAGAGTCGCCTCATGATGGCAGAGAGAATGCAATCACAAAGGCAGATGCTTATGTCAAAACATATTTTAAATGTGCATACTTTGCTTTTGCATGGAACACACATGAGACTATTTTAAAAGCCTAACTGATTATTATACAATTTTCCTAATTTTCAAATTTCTAGGTCTAAATGGTGATGAATTTTTACTCTGGTATATCAGAAATTAAGAGGCCAATTGTCTTGATTATGTTCTACTCCAATATCATTAGAAAGTAGATAATTTTTACCATTTTGGAAAATTTAAACCTAAGAATATCTGAAAAGTCAGATTTCTTCCCAAAATAAATATAATTTGTTCTATAAAAATAATAAAAAATAAATTGTGATTTTTTTACATTTCTATGGAGTCTTATAATACTGAGAGACAAACACTTCAAAGCAAAAGGGATGGCTAAAACTGTGACTAAGAACTTAAGTCCAGGTTAGACCTGGGACTAACAACCTAAGTCCAAGTTAGACCTGGGACTAACAACCTAAGTCCAGGTTAGACCTGGGACTAACAACCTAAGTCCAGGTTAGACCTGGGACTAACAACCTAAGTCCAGGATAGACCTGGGACTAACAACTTAAGTCCAGGATAGACCTGGGACTAACAACTTAAGTCCAGGATAGACCTGGGACTAACAACCTAAGTCCAGGATAGACCTGGGACTAACAACTTAAGTCCAGGATAGACCTGGGACTAACAACCTAAGTCCAGGATAGACCTGGGACTAACAACCTAAGTCCAGGATAGACCTGGGACTAACAACCTAAGTCCAGGATAGACCTGGGACTAACAACCTAAGTCCAGGATAGACCTCTAACTAACAACTTAAGTCCAGGATAGACCTGGGACTAACAACCTAAGTCCAGGATAGACCTCTAACTAACAACTTAAGTCCAGGATAGACCTGGGACTAACAACCTAAGTCCCGGATAGACCTGGGACTAACAACTTAAGTCCATGAAAAAGTCAATACCACTCCCTGAAAGTAGCAAAAAAAACCTGGCTTTAGAAAAATTCCCAGGAATCCACAAGGATGACTCCAGCTAAGACCCTAAGCAATAGAGAAGGTGCCTGAACTGACCTTACCCTGCAGTCAGACTGATGATTATCTTACATATCACCATGGAAACTTCGTCCAACAACAGATGGAAACAGAGGCAGAGAACCACATTGGAGCACTGGACTGAGCTCCCATAGTCCAGCTGAAGAGTAGAAGGAATGAGAATGAGAATATGAGCAAAGAGGTCAAGACCATGAAGGGTTCATCCACTGAAACAGTTCACCTGAGCTCATGGGAGCTCACCAACTCCAGCTGGACTGGGAAGGAACAAGCATGGAACCAAAATAGTCCCTCTGAATGTGGGTGACAGTTGTGTGGCTGGGGCAGGCTGAGGGGCCACTGGCAGTGGCACTGGGATTCATCTCTACTGCATGTACTGGCTTTATAGGATCCTATTCTCTTTGGATGGATACCTTGCTCAGCCTAGATGTAGTAGGGAGGGCCTTGGACCTTCCACAAAGCAAAGTGCCTTACCCTCCCTTAGGATCAGAGGGGGATGGAGAAAGAGGGTATGTGGAGGGAATGGGAGGAGGGGTGGGAGTGGGAATTTGGATAGGTATTTTTAAAAAAAAAATCTAATGCATTTTTAAAAAGAATCCTGGTATATAAATATAACTTGCAATTCTAATTTTCAAGTTTTTTTAATATAGACTAAGGATAAGTTACATAGCTCAGGTCATCACATATATAATCTGGCCATGCTATAATCAAGATTTCTATATTAATTATAATAATTCTATATTAACTATTTTTACATGTATACCAATGTCTAACCAAATCAAAAACTGCATAGACACATGGAACTGGCTTCATGATCAATAGTGGTTGGGGTTGATGATATCTGTCTCCTAGTATTGACAAAAATCGCTTCATTCATTAAGTGATACTATCTTAAACATCATTCTAAAAATTGAGAAGCAAGGTACTTTTCCATTACACCAAAGGAAAGTGTTATTGATACACAGATACTTCTTAAGATGCTTGTCCTGATCAGTTTGCAGCAGGTGGAATACAACTTAAAAATGTGTCTTATTCATCCAGCCTCGTGAGCATGAGGGCTTAGTTCATTCACTCCCTTAAACATGCTCAGAGCAGCTTTCGGGAGCTCCACATGGGACAAATCATCTGACACAGAGCCCATTTCACTATGAAGCTCTCGCTCTCCCAGGTGATTTGTTGCTGAATGTAACGCAAGAGCACAGCCAGCGCAGTTACTGAGGAGGGCTGGCTATTCGCTATTGTGACTATTTCCTGGTGGAGGCTGGAGCTCACCGCCACGGAACAGCATCTCCACGAGCTGTGACGCCCAAGAAAGAACATGATTCAGAATCTGAAGTGAGGCTTTCACTGTAACAGCACTGCTTTTACTCAGTGAGTCATGGAAAAGCAATCCCCCCTGCCTGTCTACATCTGTCCAAATAAACTGGATAGGATTGTTATCTTAATTTCACTACTTTAACAACTAAATTCTTGCAATAAACAATTTGTGACCATAAAGTAACATACATATACTGGCTTTCTTGGATGTAGTTTACTAACAAGCAGAGAGTTGCTCTCCCCATGACAGGTGGTAACTGCTCAATGACATGTATCCATTGCTGGTTTCTCTGAATGCATTTCGAAAACAGTGAAAAAGAGGCAAGTCAGCCACAGGGATATGCCTAATCAAAAAGAAGGCTGGATCTGGGATTCATGATAAAATTTAAATTTATATTTACTTAAAAATTTATAAAATCTTAAATTTTGAAAAGGAAAAAGTAATATTCAAGTAGCTACTTGCATATTTCAATTTAAAAACTACATTTTTTCTTCTGAAGGTGCCTAAAACAACAAAATTTTTTAATTATTTCTTTTATTTTTTTAAATTATAATTATATCATTTTTCTCTTCCTTTTTTCCCTTCAAATCTTCCTCTATATCCCTTTTTCTCACTTTCAAAACCATGGCCTCATTTTTCGCTAACTATTGTTACATACTTAAAAGTACACACACACACACACATATTCTTAAATGCATAAATATATTCATCTCAGTTTATATAGTATTACTTGAATGCATGTTTTAAATTGGGGGCGTTTAAAGAAATATAAAATTACAGAAGCTAAACCTCTGTCTTTCATTGTATCCTTGTCCTTCCTGCTGGAGGATAAAATTGAGTTTCTTTACATTTTAATTTCATCTCCAGGAGTACTCATTTGTTTGTAAGAAAGTCTGTTATTTGTCCATCTCCAGAAAGCCATTTTAAAAAAGCTTTTTCAGCTTTACTCTTTATCAGAGAATGAAAATTAAAATAGCAGGGAGATATCACACAGTGAAAGTAATTAACAGCCTACAGATACAGAGTGCTGGCAAAGGTGAAGGAAAGGGGGAATTCATCTGACACTAACACCTTACAGAGTAGCTTCAGGCAATATCTGCAGAGGATAATTTTCAGTAAAACTGAAGATCCGCCTGCTCTATGCTTTAGAAACTATTGTTCCAGGAATCTGACCATGAACGAGTGTCAGTAGAGGGCTGTAAAAGCGTCATACTAACAAATACAATAGTTAACAGTTGTGAAGAAGCTCTTGCATTATCCTAAGTCTTTCATATTTTCATTCTATTGTCCTTCCCTTTGAAATGCCCCTTTCCCTACTTAACATATGAGCAAATCGAGGCACAGAGTTTGTGCCTTGCCAAAGATGCTGAACTGGTAGCTGGTGAGCCACAAACACAAGCAATAAGTTCAAAGGTAAAAGTCCATCCACACAGGAAGGACACACTGTTGTAGCATGGTCCCGTAGCACAGAGAGGAACAGAGACAGGAGACAGAACGTGAAAGACATACACATACTTGACTGTATGTATTTCAACAACTTGGCATGGAACGAAATGTTTAAAAAATAGAAAAAAAGATAAAACACTTAAAGTTATCTTGATTGGCTGATTGGTTTCCTGCAGTTAAAATAGTTAATTCCATCTTAGACTATGTAAAAAACAGATACATAATCAAGATCAATAAAAGAGATCTCTTGGGAGCAGGGATTGATAACAACTACTATAAAGTGTCAATATTGTGAGCTCACACTAATCAGCAGGACTAGAATCTGTAGTGAGCACTGGGGTAGGGAAGGTTTGACAGCTGTAGTGAGCATGCATGATCTCAACTAAAGGAGCGACCTTGCTTGAGTGTACAAGGGGAGACAGTGCACACCTTGGCTCTCCACAGGCTTCCTGTCTAATATGTAGCCTTACCTTTTTGACTCAAGACAACTACTGTCATATTAAACAAATAGTATCACATGGGGATGAAGAGATGACTTAACAGTTAAGAGGCTTAGCTGCGTTTATAGAGAACACGAATCTAGTTGCCAGCAACTGTATGGTGCAAGTCAAAACAGCCTATACTCCATGTCTGGGAAACTCAACACCTCTTCTGGCCTATATAGGCATACACACACACACACACACACACACACACACACACAATAAAATAAATATCTGTTATATATAATATGAATGTATAACTCAAAGACTATATGGCTCCACTTAGCTTTATTATACTATATAGGCTCTCAAGCACATGGGTAGTTACTAACACCAAATGCAAATCATAAATTCTCACTGAAGAATATATAAAAATCTGAAAATCTGATTATCTTTACCAAAGGGTGAGTAAATGATAAAAAGTAAAAGTTGAGCACTATTGTCCTCCCTTATAAGTCCAATAGCAAACATGTCTTTAGTGCTGAAGCGAAACAGCAACAGGAAAGGCACACCACTAAAGAATGCACATCCTAGCAATGGTTTTGAAAAGGAATATCCAGCTTAGGGATATCCTAACATAAAACTAGGTCATATAAAGCAATGGCGTTGAGTTCGTCTTCATGCTCCAAATAGGTCTTTCCTGTGTGATGATTAAGGGGGCGCAATGCTGACGCTGTTCACTGAGATCATAACCTTTACAGAATATCGTTGCTTCCTATAAAAAGCAGTTAATATGCTTTCTTTAATTCTCTGGTGAGAAAGGACAGATCCAACGAAGAGTAATGTCTGAAAGACCAAGGTTAACATAGGCACGAACACACAGGCTCAATGCTAGTTTTCATGGAAACTTAAAGAACAAACAAGCAATGCTTATATTAAATGTTAATTACTCTTAATCTTAACTGTTGAAAAAATGCTTTAGGTTTAGGTGTGGCAACCCCATTTGAAAACTTGTTGGCACTCTGGTGTAGACCTTGCTGTGATTTCTTTCCAACATTGGACACACCTTGCTCAACAGGCAAATGACTCATGAGGCCATGATCCAAGATGTGATATTCAGCATTTAAGTTGCTAATGATATCCAAGGTGTAGCCACGGCATCTGCTATGGGAAAAGCAGTGGCCAGACGTTGGAAAGGAGGATGGTTTTGTGAGAGGATGACAGAAGGACTGAGAGAGGAGTGTCAAGTGGGGTAACGAGGAGAAAGGCCACAGGGGACTGTGGAACATGTGCCAACATCAATAACTATTTCTCAATGTTTGTACCATTTAACCAAAATAAGCCAATCGTAGAAGGTGAAAAGAGCAGATGAGGAAAGAAGGGAACCAAGTCACGGATGTACAAACTAAGCAAACCTGTCCTAAACTGTTACAGCTGACAGCTGAAGCACAATACCCACCATCAAGCAACCTGCACTTTTGCAGAAAATGAGAATTATTGGTTTTTCCAAGGTCCAGAAGTGTATTTATGCAAATCAGTCCAGTTTGTGTGAAGAATATGCATGTTACATACTTTGACCTATCACAGGATATTGATATATTTGTTGGAGGTAGTCATTTTAGTGCAAGCTTATCCCAACCTGTATTTCTATGCCTCGTTGATACAAACTTAAAAAGCATTTTGCTCTGTAAGAGTTCATATGCACTAATGAGCAAGAACACAGGTGGTTTGAGTGATGAAATAATGTTGTTATAGAGTGGTATGGCGACCAGCTTCCACTCCAAGTTCATCTTTCCTTTCACCATTTAAGATGGCTTGATGCAATTCAATTTTCCTGCCTAATATAAACAAGACCACGTGTTCATTGAGCTTTGATATTGTAATGACTATCACACATTTATGATCACACAGAACCTCAGAGAGAGAACACACAACACGATAAAAATCTTGTGCACGAATTTCAAAACTTGAAGAACAGCAATTAGCTTTATTTGTTTTGACACTCTTCCTCAGGTGAGAACATGCCTAGTTTATCTCTGTATCCAAGGTCAACTTTGTGTGGTCTTCTGGATTTTTTTTAACATAAAGAAATGGAGTTGGGGAGATGTCTCGGAAGATATGAGCACTTGCTCAAAAGGGGAAGGACCTGAATTCAAATCTCTAACACCCATGTAAAAGCAAAGGAAGAATATACTGGCCTGTAACCTCAGTGTTGGTGGAGTGGAGACAGAGGTCCTGTGATATATCTGGCAATCCAACCAAGCCAAACAGCAGGCTGTGGATTTAGTAAAAGACCCTGTCTCAGAATACAAGATAGAAAGGGATGCAGGAGGATACCTGATTCCTACTTTGACCACTAAATGAATGAGTATTTCTAAATGGTTCTACATACATACGTGTGTGTGTATGTATGTATGTATGTATGTGTATATATATATACATATATATATGACACAGATATATGATATATACACAGAAGAGAAAAATTGTATTAGGAACAATGAAGCATTTTTTAAACTATTATACCTCTAATTATGCAACTAAAGGAAGGGCACTGGGGTGGTTAATGTTAAAGATTTATTCTAATCTTTACATGAGCACGAGAGAAAAGGGATAGCAAGAAATTGGACTGAATATATCTGGCTTCAGTCCTTAAAGCTTCAGTAACAAATTATTCTGTGAAATCTCAATCAAATTCTATTTCTCAAATAACACTTACTAATCTTACATTAAAAATTAACAGTATAATTCTTTCATAAATATCTATCTAGTGCTTATCATCACCAGACATTATGGCAGGAGTGATTTAGAGCAGTGAGGAAAACTCTACAGACCTTGCCCTCATAGTGTCTATAAAGAAATAGTTACAGCATGCTGAATGCTGTAGAAGATAGGAAAAAGGACCCAAGAAAATCCATGTGTTGAGGAAGTGGGAGCATTTAGTAGACTACAGAAGGGAGATTCTATACAAGCAAGCATTGACTAATCCCTTAGAGGATTGGAAATAAATAGATTACAAAGAGCCAATGCTTAGGCAAAAGTACTTCAGTCACACAGATATGGAAACTTCAGGAAACAAAGGTAAGAACAGTATGACGATGCCCTTGCCCTGGAGGAAGTGGATGCAAAGTAGCCAGGACAAGGGTAGCTTGCCATGCTCAATCTTACCAGACACTAGCATGCTCAACTGAATTTAAAACATGATGAGACACTATGTAGTATACACACAATGGAACATTATCCAGCTATTAAGAAAAACAAAGTTATGAAGTTCACAGGTAAATGGATGGAGTAGGAAACAATAATTCTGAGTGAATAACTCAGATCCAGAAAGACAAAAATCACATATTTTTCTCTCATTTGTGGATGTTAACTTTAGATTTTCAAATATGTATGTTTCATTTAGAATATTTACACAAGTCAGGAAATTACTAAGTGGCCATGTCAGGGGTTAGGGAATCTTTCCAGAGAGGGGAGATAGATCACAGTGCCATAAAGAACAAAAGAGAAATAAAAAATAGGAAAATTTAATTTGGTTGGAGCAAGGAGGGCAGAGTAGAAGAAGGAACACAGGAAGGGATAAATAACATAAAAGATCTTGCACAAAACATATAGAAACCTACTACTGTAGAAACTTTTAAACACACACACAGAGATAGAGAGAGACAGAGACAGAGAAAGAGACAGAGAGAGACAGAGAGAATTAAAACGGAGTTACCATAAATGAGGTGACAATGACGCTAATAGAAACTACATGCTAATGAACAAAAACTCCAGTGCCAGGAATGAATTACTTCTTTAGAAGTGTTGCCCATGAGGTCCCACACACTTCCAAACATTACAGGCTATTGAACATTCGCTTGGTTACCTTCCAGAACTTCATGGTAAGACCCTATTGCTGAAGACAACACATATTGGAATCACAGAACATGGGGGAAATCAAGCTGGTACTCAACTGCATCACTCCTGGCTAGCTTTCACAGTGCTGAAAGGTACTATGTACACCATCAGAGAAATCTTACCATCTGTGAACTCTCTGAGCTTCAATAATGAATAATGTAGAAACACATGCCCACTAGTGCAACAGTGGCACAAACATCATGGAAGTAACCAACCATTTTTAAATGTATTTAAGTCACACTCCACAGAATAAAACTCAAACCTAATACCATTATGGGGCCAAGAACCTATATCTAGACAAATCATATGCCCAAATGGGGAACCTACTGCTATGTCTTATCATTATAACCATATGTTATATATCTATCTTTTGACTCTTACCAGAGAAGCTTCTGATTGCAGTAGATGACAATCAAAACAGAGATCCAAAACTAGTTGAGGTACAGAGAGCAGGAGGGTGCAGAATGTTCAGCCCTAAATAAAATATCTACATTGCAACCCATCTTCCCAATACTAAAGGATCATCAAGATTTGTAAGAGTGAGAGGGGGTAGATGATTCCAGGGAAACAGTATCATATGAACACAGCAGGGTGGCTGTACATATGAACTCACAGACATTGTGACAGCATATACAAGACCTGTGCAAGCTCAAGCCAAACCAAATGCCAGAATTCTGAGAGTTAGACAAGAATTCTCTCCCCCTGATGAGGAGCTATTGGCAAATGATAGTTGCTGGGATAGAGAGAGATAAATTTTTCTAAGAGTGTGGCTCCTGCTAAGTCAACCATATTACAGTGAAAGATTACACATCCAGGTATATTTGATCAGCACAAATTGGTCTTGATTTTTAAAAACACATGTATACCCCCACAAAAGACACAAAGTTGAGTGGATAGAAAAGAGAGGGGTAGATATTGGAGGAGGAAGTGAAAATGATCTAAACACATTCTGTAAAATTTTCAAAATTACATACTGAAAGCAAAATAACAAAATATTTAAATGGAGGATGTGCATGACATTTTTGAAGATGACAATAGTTTATAAATACATATTAAATCAATAGGGAGAAAGAAAACAAATAAGGTTGACCAGAAGCCTGCTTCAGTAGTTTTCTATGGTATGTTGCCATGTAGACAGAAGGGGGGCAGAGTTAGAAAGAAGAGAATGGAATCACAGCATAATCCAGAGGTGGAACCAAGACTTTCAAAAATCAGATATGTATTGTTAGTAGGTTGGGCATGCACAGAAGAAAGAATCAATAAAGCCTAAGACACTCTGTGAATGATGGTCCCAATTACAAACAGATGAGATAGAGACTTTGCAGGAGATGGGTTTCAAGGGAATATCAAGTGCACAGTTAGGACATGTTGAGATGGAGTCACCTGTCATACATCCAAGAGGAGCTACCAGAAAGCAAGAACATATACAGGGCCAGAGCTTCAAAGAGGGAACAACAGTAAATCTAAAAATTTGCAAGTCATGAAGCATAGAAAAACAGTTAAAGCTTAAAGCTATGGCTAATGATGAGATCACCTATGGAGACAATGTGGCGTAATGTCCCTATAATTTCTGTTTGTAGAAACATTTCCTGATTCAATACGTTTTTCGTGGTGACTAGTAAATGCATTTTTTATTAAACTCTCAAGATGAGACTTAACCCATTGGTTAAATCCTGATATGGTCAGGAACAAAAGTAAGCCCAGGCAAGATCAGAAAATTGTAGCAGTTAGTAGCTGACCAGCAAAAACTGGGAATTGCAGCCGATACCAACCTGGTGAGAATAATCTATGCATTTTCTGTGGCAGGTTCAAAGATGAAAAGACAAGACATCTGACAATTAGGCATTGCTTGTAAAAGTCTGCTTTGATTCCCTTGAAGCAAGTTCTTATAAACCAGTGCCAAAGAGCATGACTGTAGATTGTTGAAATGCATTTGTTTATGGCCGTTCAGTTTTGTGCCTTATTACTATGAGCAAAAAGTGGACAGCTTTAGCTGCAGCATCGTTTGTACCTCCTAAGCACAGTTTCTTATGCTGCTGCACAAACCCTAAAGAGGGTGCTGAGATGGGCATCCCATGTGCTGCATTTGATGGGATCCCGATAACGCCACTTCAAGGCTGCTGTGGGCATGGAAGAAGGAACCCCGCTCCCTTTCTCCTTCATGCTGAATGCAGAAAGCCGCAGGACCCCACGACTTAGGAGTGTCTTAAACCATGAGACTAAGACAAGAAAAGAAAATACATATGAGGCAGATGTACCTCAGTCTTCTTTCAACCTTAACTTCCGTCACCGAATCCTTCCCAGCAGGTCTCCAAACCATTGTAACCATTTAAGGTGACACCATCCAGTGTCATTTTGTGTCAAAACTCCAGCTTCAGTCTCCTCTCGAACCCCCTACTCTTCGCCCAGGCTTGTGTCAGAGCCAGCTGACACATCAAACCATTACACAAATATGGCTTACCGTTTCCCACAGATGCAAAATTTCAACAAAAGCTTCTGCGGTGAGAAACTTTTAATTTGAAGGAGGTTGTCTATCATTAAATTACCCTTCTGTCTCCATGGAGATCTATTAAGGATGAGGAAGATAATATTTGTAATCCTGAAACAACACCATGCAGATTGCTATCTGTTTCAGTTGTGAAGTCCCAAGAGCAGCTTAAGAAGTCTGCCTTAATCACCCAGGAGCAGGCAAACTTTGTAAGAGCCTGCCAAGAGATTGTAAACTGTACAGAAAGCTGATTGCATATTACATAATAGCTGAAAGAAATCTTGAGCAAGTACATCCACGAGTTTCCCTTGTGAAAAGTCTGTACAGAGCCAAATACTTTCTTCATTAAACAGAGCTAGAAGTAGTCCTTGCATATGGGGCTACAAATAAAAAACAGGTAGGTATAAAGCAAATAACAATAAATAACATAAATGAACATAAATGTAGAGGAGCCAAACATAAAGGAACACTGGAGGTCCATTGCAAGCACTCATCTTCATTTCTTTGAGAAATACTATGAGGTTATACATCCACCTCTATGGGTCAAACGCAACACACAGGGCTGGAATAAATTGCTTAAAGCACTGGACAACAGATTACCACAGGCTAAGCAGCATTGATTACTGTGAAAATAGAGGAAATAGTAATTAGGATCTTCAGTGGTCCCAAGTATCCCCAAAGTAAGTGGTTGCCCAGGATTTAACTACAGGATCTAGGTCTGTCCTTTTAAGCAGGACAGACCCTGGCAGATGGGGACAACTGGTCACCTTAAACAAGATGATAATTTGCTATGTGTTTGGAGCTCAGGAACAAAATACAATGACTTCACAGGGTAAAGTTTTAACCAAAAGTTGAAATTTGATGTTTAGTTTGAAACAAACAAACAAACAACACGAGACAGCATGCGAAGAAAACACAGTTATCATCAGAACACCTCCAAAGAGCAGCTGGAGTGAGGGCAAGGCAGTTGATTGCCACATGGTGGACATCACCAGCACATCTTTTCAACATTTCACATTGTTGTCTGGGTTTCTGCCCTCCCACCAGGTCCCACAGCCGATTAGCCCCAAAGAAGTCACACAGAAGTCTATATTAATGATAAATTGATTGGCCCATTAGCTCAGGCTTCTTATTAACCCTTATAACTCATATTAGCCCATTATTCTAGTGTATGTTAGCCACATGACTCAGTACCTTTTTCAGAGGGGCAAGTCACATCTTCCTTCTTCTGAGTCTGGAGAGGACTGAAGAAGGAGCTTCCTCTTCCCAGAATTCTCCTGTCCTCATTGACCTGCCTCTACTTCCTGTCTTGTTGTCCTGCCTATACTATCGGCCTGGCTACTGGCCAATCAGTGTTTATTTAAAACATGATTGACAGAATATAGACAATTGTCCTGCACTATCACATGATACTGAGAATGTGTATTAAACATGCGAGGGGTTAAAGAGAGGGATCCTACATCATTTAATGGCCCAGCTGAGAGTAACATCTTAAAAAACAAGAATGTTCATGTTAAAAATGATTTATTAGTTTTATATTTCATTTCTTGATGTTGTTTCTCATCTTCCACATCCTTTGGAAAAACAGCAGGCATTCATTTTCCAGATATGACATGCAGACACCAGAAACCTCCATCTGGGCACGGATGCAGCTTCACCAACTGGAACAATAGCCTTCTCCAAATGTCAAAGTGGGACCTATCACAGAGTCCCCAGTGAAAAGTGTAAAGGCATGTGCACAGTGCAAAAGTCAACTTAGCAGTGATCTGAATGACACTTATATTTAAATTTATATTTAAATCAGAAATTGGGCAAGTTACTCATGTCCATCTCTGTGAAACTCTTATAAAACTACAATCCCTATTTCTTTAAACAGCATAGTCCATAACATTTATTTCCTCTCTCATTCAAAGAGAATGAGAAAGATACAAAACATAGATGAAGAAGATTTGCGGGTCCATAAACTTCAAGGTGCATAAAAAGCGGCCTGATGGTCAGAGAGCACATTAATGTAAACGGTGTCCGCTACACCTACAAGGAGCTTTCCTGAACACAGGAACTCCATGTTTTTCTTGCCTTATTCCTTAGTGTAAAAGTTGGCATACCTTCGAATGTTAAAAAAGAAAAGCTGGCCCTGCTCATGCTAGTGTATGCTTCTTGCCTCTTCTTTCATATCCGTAATCACTCTGCAGATTTGTTTTTCAACATCTACATCCATACATTGAAATAAATTCTAAATCCTATAAATTTCTTATTCACTCTCCACCTTTCTCTGCATTCGCATGGCCTGAGTCCACCTCTTATGAAGTAGTGGAAAAACACAACATTTAAAAAAAAAAAAACTCTAAACAAAAAAAAAACTTTCCTAAGACTTTTAACAAAAGTTTTTGATCAGGCAAGCCTATTAAAAGGTAACACATTTAATGAGCACTTAACTAATATTATTAACAGCTGGATAATTAAAACCTTTAATAAAAAATGTCAAACTAGCAGGGTCATAATTTCCAGTAACACTAGACAAGTTGACGTTGCTGTTCTTTTTGATTCTTCCCTTTTAATTTGATTAAACCAGAAATAACAAGCAAATGTAAGTCCTTCCTGGAACTCATCATTTAATTTATTTTCCAGAATTGTACAGGTAGGATCCAGCAGCTTCGGACACAAGGTAGGATGTAAGAAATGCAGACTGCTCCACCAATTATCAAGAGAAGATGCCACACAATGATCCTGCTCAAATGTTTTTTATAGTGTAGTTGAAAGAGTCTAGTTGTGAAAATAAAGTTGGATCATTGAGAGGATGGAGTATTTCCTCAAAAGGCAGAGGCCATGAGAAGCCCCCAACACAGTGCATCCCCTGGTCAGAGATGGACTGAACAGGAAAGGTCATTTCTAAGGTCAGTCTATTGTGCGTTGCTGGCTGACTTACAAAGGAATAGGCTAATCAGACAGGAGCAACTGGAGATGACTCTATTTTCTTGGCACATTACTGGCATTATGAGGAACAGTGACACGTTGAGGTGGTAGCTATCATTAGGAAACTGTTCCGAGTGAGCAGCTCTTGAATGATCACAGAAGCAAGGCTGAGATGTGATTACACAGTGAACCTTGTGGTCAGGTCACTTCCCTGGCCAAAACTTTCAATGCTCAGAAAGGAAGATCTCAGCTTGCAAGTCAAGCTTTCCCAGCCTTCCTGGGCCAATCTAAACCTGCTCTTCCAAGTTTCCCCCCAATGATCTCAGTAAAGAGGATGGCATCAGCCACAGTGTTCCACTCTGGGGTGTACTGAATAGTCTCTAAACTTTATAAATCCCAAATGATGATGTTTGGGGACTCAAGGGGCTTAAACATCTTAAAATAATTCACTCTAATTAAATTAAAATTTAAAATTGAATAGATGCTATTGGTCCTTTGGGAAAATGAAAGATAAAATAAAAACAATTAAGAGAACAGCATAATGAAGAAAACTGAAAATATAAAACTCAGATGGAAATGGGGAGAAGCTGCTTATCTTGTGATGAGAGGAATACAGTCCCATAATGAATAGATTTAACTTGCACATTTAAAGTAAAAAAAAACTAAACCTAAACTAATAAAATAACTTATATTTTGTTCCTATAGTAAATACCATCTGTTTTATGTTTTTAATAATTTCTTGAGATAATAATTACATAAGTGGCCTTCTTTCCTTCCTTCTCTCCAGTCTCTTCCATGTACCCCTTGCTCTCATTGATATTCATATCCTCTTTTTTTAATAGTTGTTAATATATGTGTGCATTCGTAAACACATAAATACAACTTCCTCAATCTGCATAGTGTTACTTGTGTGTATGTGTTCAGGGCTGGCCACTAGGTACTGGGTAACCAATTAGCGTGCTCCTCCCTGGGCCACCATTTTCAGGGCTGGCCACTAGGTACTGGGTAACCTATCAGCGGGCTCCTCCCTGGGCCACCATTTTCCCACTCTAACGATTCCTTAGTTGCCTTCAGTTCTGTATCTAAAGCTGAGGTCCTGTGAGCTTTGCACTTTTCTTTGGCAGCTTAAAAACTTGGAATGCTCTTTGTTTACTGAGTCTTTCTTTGTCTTCAAAGTACACAGATGATTGCTTCTAGAGTGTAAATGACGGGTGGGTTTATGTGTGATGCTGGAGGCCTTCCTGTCCTGTGTTTCTCAAACTACTTCGGAACAATGGGGTTAAGTGGGTGTCTGGGAATCCACTCTTGTTGTAGAGAGAGCTGTGGAAATGGGGCTGAGCCTTCAACCAGCTGTGCTGGTGGGCGTTCCCATGACTCCCTTCTGCATGCAAAAGAGAAGAAGCCAACAAAAGCCCCATTCCATACACTGCTTGGCCTGTGACCTTATTTCCCCAGCACCTTTCCCCGGCCAGTCTCCACTTAGCAGCTGAAGTAGGCTCACCCCAGGGAAAGAGTCGCTCACAGCTGCTCAATGCTTTCCCCTCTCATTTGTTCCAGTCTGTCAACAGGAAGAGACTTAACAAACAACTATGGAGAGTCTTTAACTGGGAAAATGAGTAAGTACCCAGTAACAAAGACTGCAAGGCCACTGCAGGACTCTCCGCAGCTTTTTCCATACACCCTCTGTTTACCTCTGCCTCATGCAATCTCCTTCCTACTCCTGAGATCACGGTGCTGTTGAGGACGCCATCATGACTGGGCTGGAACCAGTCTGTTAGTCTACTCTCACATGGAACTGATAAAAATGACCATGAGCACTGAGGTAATTTTTGGTTAGTCTGTTTGTTTGTTTAATCTCACATGGGGCTTACAAATGACGGTGAAGATGGAAGTCATTTTAAAAGCACGCCTCTGCCTTCTAGTGACCTCCAAAGAAGTCATTAAAAAAATGCTGCTTAGAATGGCATTCTAATTAACGTTTGGAATTGTGTACTTGCTGTCTCTCTGGGGGAGTCATGAATTTCTTTTCTTCTGAAAAAAAAAACAAACAATAACAATAACAAAAACCAGCTTTCCAATGTTGCCCTGAGCTGCTTATTTTAGTCTTTGAATTCCAAGTTAAACGAAGTAGTAAACAATCTTTTCTAAGTTGCTTCCTCTCTCATGGTCACCACTGACGCACACACCAGCCTGGGGGGAGGCCTCCAAGGATTACGCAGCAGGCATTAGACGCAACTTGGCAGCCACTTGTAAACTCCAAAAAGAGTAAATCAAATATCAGCAGTGATTGCGAGGCCGAATTGCTTCCTCTTTCCCAGTTTCTCACAAAACTATCTGACTCCAGCTTCCCCTCTCCAAAACAGCAGCCGGCTCCGACGGAAGTCTGTTCCCTCAAACTTGCTTCTATTTAGGAGCAACTGCTTATATTATTTTTCTCAAGCCTATTAATAACTTAGAGAAAAGAAGGGCACATGGTAAAGCTTAAACAACAGCACAAATATCTTCCTGTGTTATTTTACTATATTTTTGTGTGCTGTGAATGGTGTCTTTACTGCAAGAATATGAATTAATGGTGAGCTGACAGCGCAATCCCACTGAAAATATACACATATCCAGGAGGGGTTTTTTTGGTTTTTTTTTTACAATTTCATTGTATTTCTGCCTGAAATTATTTCACTAGGGCTTATATAATAAAGGACATATAAAAGTAATTTTTAATTATTATTTTATGGGCTTTTAAATATTACAAAAAGTAAAAGTTGTACAGATTAAGCATTTGTGGGTCTTTTTTATTTATTTTTTGTATTAAATACATATTTAAAAAATAATTTCTTTTACTTTTCCTTCCTTCCAATATCTTTCATATTATACTCCTTATTCTCTTTCAAATTCATGGCCTCTTTTTTCATTAATTGTTTCTACAAAAATACATGTATTATGTTTCTGTGAGTCCTTGGTACACGGTCTTGGTAGAATAAATTTGAAGTAGCATTTAAAAATATTTAGTTTATACCTGATTGCTTCCTGTTTCTTCACTGGAAATAGTAACAAAGAATTTTTTAAGATTGTGTAAGACATTACTATTTAAATATAAATCTACCTCAATGTATAGTAAATGCTTAATTTCTAATAGATGTTAACTCAGTACAACAATAAAGGACCAAAAATTAAAACAAAAAACAAAAAACCCTGTCATCTTACTCATACCTAATAGAAAAGCTTCCAGAAGTAGTAAAAGATGGGCACTTTGGGCTTTTTAGGTCAGTTAATATGTTTCTAAGAGAAGTGCTTTTTAGACACACATACATATCAGTGGGGCTCAAACTCTCACCAGTAATACTTGGAAGGCCTTCCTACTTTTTGTTACTTTCCTTAAGGCAGTTGTGCTTGGGTGTGGAAGTGTTCAGCACCACTTCCAAGTCTGCACGGGAAGTAGATCCCTCCCGCAGCAACTCTTTTTTTTTTTTTTGAGTATTCTGATTTTATTTTTTTTTAAATTTATTTATTTATTAAAGATTTCTGTCTCTTCCCCGCCACCGCCTCCCATTTCCCTCCCCCTCCCCCAATTAAGTCCCCCCCCCAGCCCGAGAAGCAATCAGGGTTCCCTGTCCTGTGGGAAGTCCAAGGAACCCCTACCTCCATCCAGGTCTAGTAAGTTGAGCATCCAAACTGCCTAGGCTCCCACAAAGCCAGTGCGTGCAGTAGGATCAGAAACCCATTGCCATTGTTCTTGAGTTCTCAGTATTCCTCATTGTCCGCTATGTTCAGAGAGTCTGGTTTTATCCCAAAATAGAAACGCAGAAAACAGTCCAAAGAATCAATGAAACAAAAAGCTGGTTCTTGGAGAAAATCAACAAGATCGACAAACCCCTATCCAAACTAATTAAACGACAGAGAGAGAACACGCAAATAAATAAGATCAGAAATGAAAAGGGGGACATAACCACAGACACAGAGGAAATTCAGAGAATCATTAGATCTTACTACCCAAGAGAGGCCGCAGCAACTCTTAACCAGTTGAACCAGCAAGCCCTTGCAGACCAAAGATAATCCAGGTAAAACAATTCCTCTGCATCACTGATCCTACCCAGATACACCGTGTACCTCTGCCTTTACTAATGGCTGCATTTTAGTTATGAGTCTACCAAATGAAGGCAGCTCATCTTTCATTATAGCTTAAGTATTCTCATCTTTATCAAAATTATCCTAAGCCCCACTCCTTACCTAAGGAAAAAGAACATTTCTATTGGAGTCTTATGAGTATCTGGGGGTGTGGTTGATGATTGCAAAACCCAGATCAAAACTCGCCCAGTTGGCTAGTCTGACTTCCTGAGATCAATCACCACAGCACTGACCCTCTACAGAGTGAGGCTTCTGTGCCATTAGCACCTATACAACTAAACTTAGGTAATAGCTAATATTTTGCTGCCCTTCCAAAATGAATATTTATTCATCATTTCCCTTGGCAAATTCATAGTGGCAAAAAGACTCAACACTTCCAGTTTTTGTGAACTTCCAAGAGATAAAATTTTACTTCTTAAATTTTTAAATATTTTTGGATGGGTAGTAGAAAGTTATGATTGTTATATCATTAAGACAGCTTTTTAAAGAAAGCTTTCAGATACTCATGGGCTAAAAGACTTTAGAAAGTGACATTAGACACAATAAATCAAGAAATTCACAAAGATAAAATGACAAAAATATAACAGGATTGCTCATGATATATGTTGGAATATTTAAACTCAGCCAAAATTCTAACCTACCACTAATTCCTTACTTCCTTACTTTAATGGCCTACGTTAATTACTTTGGCATGACATACATTTGTTAGTTATTTATCAGAATCACCTATTATACATAGGTAATTAACATTCATCATGAATGTCTATTCTTCACACACAATTTTCATTGCTATGGAATATAGGAAAATGTCTTCTATATGCTGCCAAGGTTGTTCTCTCATCTCAAACCTTGGCCATAGATAAGGAATTGTTAAAGATGCGTTAAGAACAAAGTTTCTATGCACAGTCTATGTCACTGCACTTCAGAAATATCAACAGGCACTACTTGAGCCACCTGTAGCAGCATCTGCCTGAACCCAAGAAGCTGGTTTCAGGGTGAGCAGCATTCCCACCAGCTCACCTTTCACCACCCCACCGTGGGCCTGTGCCTCTGCTACCTGCTCCTATGGGCTTCGGAATGAGGCAGAGCCCTACGAGAGAGTCTGGGAGAACAGCAGTGATGTTCTGGATTTAGATGTTCAGAATTTCGATTGTGTTTTAACATGAAAAGAAGTTACAAAGTACAATTAAGATCTTCAATAGTCAGACAGATTAGAGATACATGGGCCTTGGCTTGACATATGAACATTTTTTTTTCTGGTAAAACTAATTTTGGATTAAATACATTTAACTTAAAGATATGTAATACAACTTGTTCATTAAATGTAGATTACAGAACTGCATTTAAGAGTAGGAATAATTTCTATTTTAAGGCTGTTGTTCTAATTTGCCCTTTTAAAGAATTGGGAGCAGAGGAAGTATGGGTATTTTTGAGACAATGGTGATAGGAGAGGTTAGATTGTTGAAGGCTATTCTGATGGACAAGTCTGTAACATGCTTTAACTTCACTGATTGTTGAAGGCTATTCTGATGGAGAAGTCTGAAATATGCTTTAACTTCACTGTTTTTCTCATTTATTTCACCAGCCAATCTGAAAGTTTATTATGTGCCAGAAAGTTTTTTGTGGACATTAGAAACAGCAGCGAAAAAAGGCAAGCAACTTTTGATCTAGTTGAGTTGATAATGTGGGGTGGAAACTGGAAAGGAAGGAACACGAAATTCAACACAGGAATAGGACAAACCAGACCTTAATAATGATATGACTGAAGTTAACAACAAGGTGACTTTGTGGGCCAGGGACAACTCAGAAACTGGCACTCATCCCTTTCTGGGACAAGGGCAAGATGGAACTGGGTAAAAGCGTGATTCCAGAAAAGGCACAAACTGCCCCTGATGGGGCCTGAAGCCAGAGAGAGGTTCCTCTGTCATGTGCAATAGGAGGCCACAGGAGAGTTTTGAGGGGACAATGATTGCAGCTGATTTTGTCTTTAAAGAGATTTCCTCCAGATGTTGAGAAGGAAAAGGTCTACAAAGATGGAATCCAGACGAGCTAAAAGGAATCAGTCAGGAGTGTGCTTGCACATACCCATGAGGTGTGTGAACCTCAGAAACCACCTTTAAGCTCTGTGAGGCAGAGACAGGATTCCAGGAGCTTTCTAGGCAAGTAGCCTGGCGGAATTGGTGTGCTTCAGGTTCAGTGAGAGTCCCTGTTTCAAAAATAAGACAGGGAGTGATAATAGTCTTTATAGGCTTACACACACACACACACACACACACACGAGCAGGAAGAAAAGGAGAGGGAGGAAAGACAGAAGAAGAGAGATCAGAATGTAACCACCGAGAACAGTTTGGAGGTTATTCTAGAAGGAGACAAGCTAGATGAATCTGAAATGGTGGGAATTGAGAGAAACAGATGTGACTGGACTATACTCTTTAAGGACAAAGAAAGTTCACTCAGTTCTCCGATATGCTTAAACTCTTCAGGAACGTGCTTTTAAAAGAAATTCATATTCTGAAAGCATTAGGCATAGGTAACAACTGAGAAACCCACCCTCCAATGTTCCCTTCCACTCAGCTCTTTCGAGGGGGGCATGACAACGAACGGAAGACAGCACAGCCATCACATTTCTTCCTTTGCAAGCTGAAACCCCAACATCATTTGCATATGCTCTCGTCTGCAGAGGAAGTTTGGCTCAAACCCCTCTTGATTGTTGACATGTAACCTACAAATGTTTCAGTTTGGCAACCATATCCACTCTTAAAACCAAAACATGGTGCGTGAAACCAAGATCCTCCCTCCTGGCAGAACACAGAGTGTATGTTCCTGGTAGATGGCATGCTTGGACTCAGCCAGAGTGGCAGGCCTATAGGAAAAGCTGTTTTGTTTTTATGACTTGTTATTTTGGTTTTTACCTTTTGGCATAGTACGTAATATACAAAGGAGTAGTCTCTTCCCTCAGGAGCTTAAAGTCCCACTAGATAATAGCCAACTAAACACAGGACTCTCTCTTGGTAGAGCAAGTAAGTCAGGATTCTCCCCCTTCCTGGGGCTTGCAAAATGGAATTCTAGAGTCCAATAGTGTAAGGGCTACTGATTGAAAAGCCACAAAAGAGAGCCAGGTCCTATAACAGTTTGGTTACAGGCACAGTGCAGCAAATAATTAATTAGAAAAACCTGTAACTCTTCTGTGGGAGTGGATAAAACAAATCCCCACCTGGACTGTGTCTCACAGAGTACAATAAATACTACATGGAATTACATATATTAAGTGTTTTCCATAGTTTTCAACAACATCAAATGCTTAAATGTATGCCTCTAGATTTTAACAATATATGTTTATTTCAACTTTCAAATGTGTAGATACATACACAAACCCACTCCACATATCAGTACATATACATGCATCGTTTAATAGAAAGGACTAATAAAAAATCTAACCCATTTGAAATGTTCAAGAATTCAACACCAGCGATAAGGACACAAACACATGAAAGGTATTCTGATTTGAAGGAAATAGCTTATTTGAAAAAGATAACAAAATCTGTAGTAATGTCTAATTATACGCAATGGAGATCAAGAAGAAGGCCTCGTGGCCAGTATGACAAGAGGGCTGGGAACAAGCCTGCTAGAACGAAGTATTAAGGGAGGAAAGAAGGGACACGCCTACGAAGCTGTCACAACTGCTGCATCTGATTAAAGAAAGCATCAAGTAGAGAGGCACAGGCTCTAGCTCCCCAGGGGGACACACAGAGCCTCTGGGTGCCAGGATGCAGGGGCTTCCCAAAGGCCACTGCGTGTCGGTGCACAGCAGTCAATCCCTGCCCATCTACTGCCATTCAGCCATTCTGAGATCTCATTTTATGGTTACTGAACAAGAGTAACTGTCTGTCTCCCTAATGGCTCCGCAAGATGGGCTTTCTCACTATTTTGCCAATGATTGTTTTTCAATTTAGGGATGTTACTCATGTGTCCTCCTAATGCCAGAACCCAGATGCTTGCATATTTGTTATTTAAAGTCCTTTAAAGCTATCATTAAAACTTCACAAAACATTTTTTTTCGAGTCTTGTTAGAGACATCAAAAGAAGTCTTTTAAAAGTCAAGGATAGTTTATGTTTCTGAGGCTGTAATAGAAGATTCCAAACTGGTATTTTCTGGTAAAGTCTGGATTTGCCTCACGAATTTTCCTAGTAACAAAAGCCATGTTTCAAACATGATAAAGTCACCATAGCCTCATTTGGATTATTACTCATGCTTTCTGTTGCTTTGCTCTCTCGGCACTTGGGAAAGTTTGGATTTCCCAATAGTGTGGCCATGGGACTATTTTTATACCTTCGGTGTCCACTTGTTTTCAATTTAGTGAGAACAGTCTCTGTGAGCTGAGTTTTCAAAGCTTGTTGAAAAAAGTGAACTGGATTTTGTTATTGAAACATTCTGAGAAAGACTTGATGTGGAAAAGAAACACTCAAGATAAATACGGTGTGTATGTATTTCCTTCTTGAAAATGGTACTTTTATCAATATTCAAAATGATGTCATTTTTTACTTGAAGGATCCTAAGTTCTCAAAACACACTATACAGTGTTTTTGTTATAAAAGCTGTATAATATATTAACGAATAATATTAGCAAAAATGTTGGAGTTTTATAAAAATGTGTTCTTGTTTTTGTCTTTTCAAGTCAGGGTGTCAATACGCAGCTCAGGCTACTCTCAACTAGAGATCCCCCTGCCTCTGCACCATGAGTAATAAAATCGCAGACGTGCGCCATGACATCCACCACAATCACAGAAATTTAGATTGGAGAACCAGGGCAAGTACTACAGCTTTCATTCCGCCCGAGCTACGATGGAATTATAGGCTTGGCACACACGTAGGGAGTAATTTATTATCACTTTTTTTGTTAAAAATTAAAGTGATAAAATTGTATGAGTAAAACACTGGAGCGAAGAGAAAGTTACTAATTTCTATAACTCTTTCACAGAGCTGCTACAGGTCATGTCTTGTCTAGAAATTATTATCAAGGAAGCATGGAGCTGTCTCCTGGTGGCAGATGGAGGGGCCAGTTTTCCTCAAAGAGCTTCTTAGAGCAAAGCTTCTAGGGGAGAAGGAGGAGGACGAGGAGGATGAGGAGGAGGAGGAGGACAAGGAAGACAAGGAGGAGGACGAGGAGGAGGAGGACGAGGAGGAGGAGGAAGACGAGGAGGAGAAGGAGGATGAGGAGGAGGACGAGGAGGCAGATGAGGAGGAGCAGTTGCTTGTCTCTCCTCCGGAGCAGCCCCCACCCGCAGACAGATTTCTCCCGTGTTTGGAGTGATGGTCTCTTCAGTCTTTAATCTTTCCTACTTCCCACCATGTTTTCCACAGGTTCCCAGGGACTTGGTTCTTGTTGAACTTGAGAAATAATCTCCCACGGAAGATCAATCATTTCCTTTCTTGATTTCAAAGTGGTCTTTATATTCTAATTATCTGTAAGCAGCTTTCATTACTCCACACAACATGGCATATAAAATCTGGGTTTCCTAACTACCTGGACTTCCATCGAAATCCCCTTTTCTTTAACATTCTTACGATCTTCTAGGCAGGCAATGAAATCTTTCTAAGCCTTGCTTTCCAATATGTAATGTAGGGATAATTAACACCTTGAGGTCCTAGGAGGCAATAACCACGAAAGGCATTCTGTATCCCAAAGACTCCTCATAGGATTTGCTTTACAGCATCAAGACATCAATCCAGCCAATAGCATAGCTTCTTTATCAGCTTGAATGTAACTATAGAAACATTAAAACCCCCAAACTCCAAACTGTGCTCATTCCCACATAAGGACCTTTCAGCAAAGCCAAAGAAAATGGCCGCTCCATACCCACCTCAAGGAAATGGCCACTCCTTGCCCACCTCAAGGAAACAGCTGCTCCATGTATACCTTAGGAGCCTCCTCCTTCAGTGATACATTAGATGAACTTCTCTTGTGAGGCAGCATTGCAGAATGGTCACAGCATCAACTGGAGGCTGTGCCAGTTCTGTAGTAAACTCTGTATAACGCCGTTTTTCCATCTGATAGATAGCAATATACTTACTTATCGCATATCCTTACCTTATATAATATTTAGTGATTATTATATTAATGTTTACTAAATAAGATAAAGTCTGCAGTCTATTCTTGTTAGTTGTTTAAAAGAGAAACAAAATCAAGACTTCCGCAATGCAAAACAATGTCATTTCTATCAGTTTTTATCCTTGAATTCTGATTTCCATCATTATTGTCTAAGTTTCCAACCAATTACAGCAGATAACAGCAAGTTTCCCCCTTGGGGCCTTTTAAAGCTAGTCTGCCCAGCTCTAGCCTTTTATCTGTCTTAATCAGCTTTCATTCAAACCCTCACTACAGCGTTGCTCCACAAAACAGGACTTTTTCACGGTGACACCAGTGGAGACCCCAGCTCCACACAGACCTACACAGCATGGAACTCGCCCACCTTCCGACTTCCCTACTTCTCAGCAGGCATCTGTGATCCTACCCAAGGGATGTTCACCAGGCTCACTACACTGCCATACCTTTATGGTTACTCTCTTCCTGCCTTCACTCTGCCTCCAAATCAAATGCACACATCAGCATCCAGGCTGGGCTCCACTCCACTGCAGACACTGTACGCAGTGAGGCTGTGTCTTCTTACCCTATGCAGCCTTGGACAGAGCACCTCGGAGGAAGTCATTGGCCTCCCAATTGCTCTTGTTTTAATTTCACTACTGGATTGTTACATGTGCGTGTGATGATCTTTCTGCCAAGCAGATGAGTTGCATATAGCTAGGTTAAGGGATAATGACCATGATAAACCCAACTTAAACATGCTTCCCTATCTAGTCATGTCTATTAAGCCAACCCTTATATGAAGAAAAAAAATACAGTTAAATATCTCTGAAAATGTCTGTATAAAAAGGTGGATGCAGTCCAGCTGTTCAAAATGAAGGAAGAATCTGGAAAAAGTAACTGGCTTCAACTTTCTAATACTGTTTGTTGCATACAGCAGAGACTTACATTATGGCCCAACCTAATAATAAAAGCAATGAACTCAACCTTGCAGGAATCCTCCTGACTCAGCTCTTAGAATGCTGAGGTTACATGTGTAAGCCATCATACTTAGCTTAGTCATTTATTATAGCAAAGAACTAGTAAATTCCTCTAAGTGTGAAATTTTACAAGAAAGGATCAAATCAAAACTTCATGTGTGTCTCATATAAGCTTGCATAGAAAAGTCTGTCTTAGTCTTGGAAGGAAAAGAAACCAAAAGAAAACAGGGGGGAAAAAACTAAAAAAGAAAACAGAACAAAAGCAGAAAGCAGAAGCATGGTCACAAGAGACTGAGAGGGTAGAAAAGGAAAACTAAAAAGAGGCTAGATAACAGGTGCCAAGATGCAGGAAGTTACCAAGGTGCAGGAAGGTGCCAAGGTGCAGGAAGGTGCCAAGGTGCAGGAAGGTGCCAAGGTGCAGGAAGGTGCCAAGGTGCAGGAAGGTGCCAAGGTGCAGGAAGGTACCAAGGTGCAGGAAGGTACCAAGGTGCAGGAAGGTACCGAGGTGCAGGAAAACGGGAGGAGTCAGCTCTGTTGATGCACAGCATCATAGAGTAACGACAGCCTACGACACTCTGCTACACATTTCAGACTAATAAAGACAAGTCTGAGGAGCCCCACACAGAAATGATATGCAGAGGGACTTACACCCATCTCCTAATTATTACACACTATGGGCATGCACTGACTCACACCATCCCCACAAATATGAACAAAAGTTATGGATCAATTAAAAGACAAAAAAGTAACATGAGTAGCTGGAGGGGTGGCTCAGCAGTTAAAACACTGGTCATGCAAGCAGAACCCATGTAAATGTTATCTGGTCATGAGGGTCACCTATAATTCCAGTCTTGGAAGGAGGAGACAGAGATACCCAGAGGAAGACAGTTGGCTAACAAGACTAGCCCTATTGGAGAGCTCTGGGTTTGATTAAGAGACCCTGTCTCAATAAATAATGTAAAACAGGGATCAAAAAAATTGCTGAGCCAGGCAGTGGTGGCACACTCACACTCAGGAGGCAGAGGCAGGCGATCTTTGTGAGTTCGAGGCTAGCTTGGTCTACAGAGCAAGTTCCAGGACAGGCTCCAAAGCTACACAGAGAAACCCTGTCTAGGAAAACAAAAAAACAAAAGCAAGCAAACAAACAAAAGCAACAATCAAAAAAAAAAAGATTGCAGAAATCAACCTGAGTCCTCCACATGTCCATACAAGTACACATGAAAACACACGTGTGTACACATGCATTCTGTAAGCGCATATGCAGAAAAAGCAAGTTAACATAAGAGACCTTCCTCCAAAGATAAGGTAATGATAAATAGCTAAAAGTAGTTTTAAAGACATTTTACTTCTTTTTTTATTCTTAAATAAAATGAAAAGTTGGTGGGCTTTCTTAAGATAATTGTCTAGTGCAGAATGAATGCTGCCATCTTAGGTTCAGTAATAATGATGACGACAGAAGCAGCAGCAACAAGCAGAGGCCTGGGGAGGTCACTCCTGGCTGCTGCTGGCTGTTGATGAACGGGATGAGGCAGCCCCGACTACTGGCTCAGCATCTGAACTTGATAGGCTGCTTATGCTACAGTTTAGGAAATGCTTGGTCCATTTATATCTGCACAACATGCAAGTCACAATGTTCTGAATGACAATCTTTGGTACAGTTTAACTTCCCAGTTGAGCGGTGGTGGCACATGCCTTTAATCGCAGAACTCAGGGAGGCAGAGGCAGGTGGATCTCTGTGAGTGCAAAGTCAGCCTGGTCCACAGAGTGAGCTCCAGGATAGCCAGAGATACACAAAGAAACCCTGTATCGTCTCGAAAAACCAAAAAGGTTCCCAGTCTTCAAAGCAAGAACTAGTTTTTATTCTAGTATCTCTTAATATTTTCTTTTCTTTTTAGTAGCAAAAGTAAAGACAGCAAAAGTCAGATTATAATAAGTGAGTAGCAAAAAGTTCTAACTAAGGAAAAACCAGCTCTTCTTACAACTGACAGACAGATAGCAAACAGCCCGACAGCCAAATGATGATTATCATGCTAGAGATGATAGATAGATAGATAGATAGATAGATAGATAGATAGATAGATAGATAGATAGATGATAGATAGATTATATACATACATAAATACATACATACATACAAGCATACATATAATTGGGAGACAGAGTTTCTTTTTAGATATAGCATTTAGGGCCCTAATTGCATGATCTTTTTTTTTCAGTAACAGTTTCAACACAACAGGTCAAGTTGCTTGGAAAAATTAGGCCCCGTCCTACCAAAAGAAACCACTGGTCTTGGATCACATGGCTTTGGCGTTAGAGATGCAGTGACCCTCAGAAACTTGAAAAGACATTAGGTACTCAGAGTTAAAACACCAGAAAGCTCAGATTCAAAGGGAAAGCCTTTCAGCAATATGCGCAATCTGGATCCTTCCTGGGAAGGAGACATTGTCCAGTGACCTTCCTAAGAGTTGCAAAATGAGAAGCAGATCAACTGTTGCGGATCTCTATATAACAGTGCTCAGAATTAACAAGAATCTTCTTCTACCTTCATGGGAGAAGAGAGGCAAATCTAGTATCCATGCACAATCAACGGCTGGCAAAAAAATAAAACAAAAACCACTGAAGTATTTCATCTTCTAAGCTCTTCCCATTGGCCAGTGTCAATCCGTACAGAGGCTCAATGGGACTTGGAACAGCATCCACTCACATAAAGGTTCTACAGACAAATTTGTTATTCCGCTTCAGAAGACAAGGTGAAAAAAAAAATGTTTCCCCGTTGGCAGGTTTTATTAATCTGAGTAAACACAGTGTTATCTTTCTGTTCTTTTTTTAGATTTGGGGAGTTGCTTTTCCCGATAGAACCCCTGGAACTGAAAGCCCTGAGCAGCAAAGGTGCCCTTTGTCCCTGCCGCTCACAAGCCTGCTCACAGCACACACAGGGCAATGTGATTGTAAGATAAATGTTCCAAAGATAGAACTTGATGTTTCTTCCCAGGAATATCTGCCAAAGCCATGAAAGTCTGTTGGCTCTGTTTCCCATCACCCTGGAAATGGGTGCTCCCACACCTTCTTGCCATTTTATCATTTTCTTGAAGATAAATGAGAAAATACAACTTGACACTGGAGAAAAATACATCCCTTTTGATAAATTACTAAAAATATAAACCGCATCTCAGAAGTTCTATGATATCCCAAGAAACACAAATTTCTGTATCAGTAGTGGGCACTTTACTATTAGCATAAATGTAATGCTGGAAAATAATTCTGCGACCCTGCATTTTAAAGGACTGCGGGAGCAGCAAGGCATTTCCAAGAACAGGTAGATAGAAGCTGTCTGCTACTAACCTACACACGCATACAAATGCATTCACTCTGATTTTAAATACAAGGGACAAAAGGACAAAGCCAGGCACCCACAAACGTGTGTTTGTTATGTGGCAAATTCTCTGAGCCCAACCAAAGAAATATTTTTTTTATGTTATTTTTTTTAATTTATTTATTTATTAAAGATTTCTGCCTCCTCTCCTCCACCGCCTCCCATTTCCCTCCCCCTCCCCCGATCAAGTCCCCCTCCCTCATCAGCTAGAAGAGCAATCAGGGTTCCCTGACCTGTGGGAAGTCCAAGGACCGCCCACCTCCATCCAGGTCTAGTAAGGTGAGCATCCAAACTGTCTAGGCTCCCCCAAAGCCAGTACGTGCAGTAGGATCAAAAACCCATTGCCATTGTTCTTGAGTTCTCAGTAGTCCTCATTGTCCACTATGTTCAGCGAGTCCGGTTTTATCCCAGGCTTTTTCAGACCCAGGCCAGCTGGCCTTGGTGAGTTCCCGATAGAACATCCCCATTGTCTCAGTGTGTGGGTGCACCCTGCGGTCCTGAGTTCCTTGCTCGTGCTCTCTCTCCTTCTGTTCCTGATTTGGACCTTAGATTTCAGTCCAGTGCTCCAATGTGGAATATATACATATTAGAGTACTACTCAGCAGTAAAAAACAAGGACTTCTTAAATTTTGCATACAAATAGATGGAAATAGAAAACACTACCCTGAGTGAGGTAAGCCAGACCCAAAAAGAGGAACATGAGATGTACTCACTCATATTTGGTTTCTAGCCATAAACAAAGGACATTGAGCCTATAATTCGCGATCCTAGAGAAGCTAAATAAGAAGGTGAATCCAAAGACAAACATATAGGCATCCTCCTGAATATTAACCTTCATCAGGTTATGAAAGAAGACAGAGACAGAGACCCAAAGAAATCTTTGAAAGCATTCTTCAGTTCTTACCTAACCCCAACTCCGCAGTACTTATTTGGGTTTTTTTTGGGGAAAAAAATCTTCTACTGCCACCTGCTGGCGTATTATGGTCAATTAAACTCAAAGAGAATGACCCACTTGGATTGAATCATTAACATTTGACTTTTTTAATTAATTTTTCTCCAAAATGTATATTGATCATATTTCTATATCTCTTTCTCCCCACCTCTTTACCCTTCAAACTTTAATCCAAGAACAATCTATTGATTCTGCGCATCTTCCTCCATTTCTGGATATAATAAATAGGTAGCGAATTGATGATACAATATTCTATATATTTCCAAAATTAGAAAACAACCAAACTTGAGCACACTTTTCAGACCACCTGATTCACAAATACATGACTCTGTATTACTTCAAAAAGGTCAAGAGGGATGAGACCTAGGTCTCAGAGGGTCGTGTTTGACTAACATGCCCAAGACCTTGGGTTCAAGTTCCAACAAAGCATAAATAAGTATGGAAACGCAAGTCCTTAACATCAGCATGCTACAAGTGGATGCAGAAAGAACAGAAGTTCAAGGTCATCCTCAGCTACATAACAGGTTCAAGGTAGCCATGCTACATGAGATCCTGCTCCCTCTTACACACACACACACACACACACACACACACACACACACACACACACACCACAATCAACTAAGTCCTGAAGAAGAAAGGTCATGGAATGCCTGTATACCCAGTATTCACAAGTAAAACTCCTGGAAAAACTAACTAGAGACGTTTTATTCCTTTAGCAAGGACCATTGCTCTTTTTCTCCAGTTAATTTAAGCTCTAATGATGTCTATTTTGTAAGGATGGAGGGTCCAAAGTAAGAGCACCATGGCTGGACTTGTAATGACCCCAATAATACAAATCTACAACTTTACTACAAATGCTTCAGGATTTGGAATGTGTAGAAGCCGTTATTTCTGGAGACATCTCCATTTCTCATTTTGGAGCTGGAAAGACTCTGCTGGAACCCTTGTTCATGAGCACATCTCCCCCACATACACACATAGTATTCAGAATAAAATAAGTATTTTACTCCCAGACCACAGTTTCCCCTCCGTCTACTCCTCCCATCTCTCTCCCCCTCACCTCCCATCTCCCTCAGATCCACTCCCTGTCCCCATCCCTTTCCCTTCAGAAAAGAGCAGGCCTCTAAGAGACAACAACCAAACATGACCAAACAAGACACAACTAGACAAAATGAAAGCCCTCTTGTGGAGGCTAGACAGGGCAACCCAACAGAAAAACAAGAGTCTCAAGAGCAGGCAAGAGTCAGAGCATGCCTGCTCCCACAAAAAGCACTAAGCTAGCAGCCACAACACATATGCAGAGGCCCTGGTGCAGACCCATGCAGGCCCCATGCTTGCCACTTCAGTCTTTGGGAGCTAAAAATAAAATAAATATTTAAAAAGTTCTTGCCTGGATAACTGAGAAAAACATTCACTTTAAGTTAGACAGTATATCTAAAATTCCAAGTAGCTGGTTAATATGTTGAGAAAACAGTACTTCTATGAAAACTACACCAGTTCTATACTGCATGACTTCCAACATGAAATAACTGAAACATTACCTTGGGTAAAATAAGCTATTGAAACATATTTTTTAGTTATTTTGTGCCACAAGTCATTCCTTACATGATTTTTATGCCATATTGTTTTATCCATTCTAAAATTATGCTGGAAGTGTATACACTTGACTAATCTTTTTCTTCAAAATTGGTATAAAACCCAATTTGACTCTGTAGGCAATGTTCTAACACATAGATTCTGGTCTTCCCTTCTCATCCCCAGACACGAGCAAATTTGTCTGCTAGCATGCTTAAGAATTGTCTATAATAATATGGTGCTATAATTAAATCTTATATAAATGCTGCTGCCAAAATACCACCAAAATGGGTGGTGACTACAGCCAAGGAAACTCTAATTACAGTAGGCAAGTTCTTTACTGTGTTAGATACAAGAAGCCTAGGCAAGATCAGACAGTTAGGACCGGCTCCTGGGTAATGTAAATTAACTGTCAGGTTGATGCAGCCTCCTTCTGGAAACAGGCTAATTTCTATAGTCTGTACATTCTTTAAAAATAGAACCTGGCTGGGCAGTGGTGGCGCATACCTTTACTCCCAGCATTTGGGAGGCAGAGGCAGGCGGATCTCTATGAGTTCGAGACCAGCCTGGTCTACAAGAGCTAGTTCCAGGGCAGGAACCAAAGCTACAGAGAAACCCTGTCTCAAAAAACCAAATAAAATAAATAAATAAATATAAAAATAGAACCTGGAATACAACTCTTAATTTTTCTCCGAAAACAATGTTATGAAATTTAAAGAACAGTGTCACTCCTGGAGCAACAACTATAACTACAGAAATGTAACAGAATGCCAGTGTTCCAGATAGTTTTCCATTTTAGCCCTCTGGCATTTCAATAAAGCACAAGAGTTTGCTAAGTACCAGTGTGCAATGAAAGATTTATACAAGTTGAGTTCATTCATATAACCAGCCGCCAGTCCAGAAATCAGTCATTCTGAATGGCACACTGCCCAGGTAGCCAAGAACCTGGGACTAGATAGGCCATCGACCTAGGGGGAAACCAAATACTACTGTTCTTCTAAAAGAGTGGTTCTCAACTTGTGGGTCATGACCCTTTGGGATTGAATGACACTTTATCAGATATCATACATATCAGATATTTACATTAAAATTCATAACAGTAGCAAAATTCTCTCTATATAGAGTTATATATATATTTACATATATAGATAGGTTTTAAAAAAGAGGCCATGAATTTGACAGTGAGCAAAGGAGTATGTAACTAAGTTTGGGCAGAAAAAAAGGCAATGAAGAAATAAGGTCATTGTAACTTCAAAAATAAACAAATAGTTTTTAAATACACATTCTGAGCCTGATGTTATCATTTTTGAATGCTTCCCTTCTTCTCCACATTTCTCCAATACAAAAGCAAAGAGCTAAGTCGAGAAAAGTTACTCATGGACATTGAGTTGAAAGACCATAGAAGAGGAGACAAGGGCATCTTATGACGAGCCAGAGTGGCCGTCTGCCTCCTACCTGCGTTCCTAAGCTGGCTGCCATCATGTGCGTCAGCAGTTTGGCTGCCAACATGGAGTATCTGGCACAGAACATGTGTGAAACAACAGCCAAGCCGAGACCTGTGAAAACAAAAGATCCCTCGTGAGCTTTCCTGAGCCATGAAGAGATGATGTGTCCAGAAAGAAAAATCTCTGCGACAGTTCAGGACAAAAGCTCCAGCCTATATACAGCAGAGCATAGTACCTTTGGGAACAACTGTGCTGAAATCGCAACATATCCCGTTTTGCGTGATAGATATATACCATCTTCTCATTTATCAATTAACCCAAAGGACAACTTTAATTCTCCAATTATTTATGATTTGTCTGCTATGTAAAGAGGAAGGTAAAAATAATTAACATTATAGTTTTAATAAGCATTTTATTTTCTAAGTTGCTATTAGTCCATTTTACTGTTTAAAATGTGCTATTGCAACCTAAGTTTAAATCTGGTTTATTTTATTTTATTTTAGACTAATTGGCTTGGGTAAGCAAAAATATTTAGAAAGGTGACTAGAACATTTGGGATTGTGAATGATCCCCCCCCAAAACTGATGTTCATAATTACCCATTTTCAGCTAACAGAAGCATTCTCATGACCACAGCAGCAGTAACGATGAACTTTAGATAACCCTCAGTTGCTGCATGTCAAAACCAGGAGAAGTTTTGTTCATTCTTCCACAATGAAATTAAGAATAAAAATTTCCATTTCTAGCTGGCCTTTGGCCTTAAAATTGCAATTCCTCTGCCTCAGCCTCCTGAGTACTAGAATTATAGCCACGCACCATTGTACTAGAACTTGAAGGCAGACTACTTTAAGAACATTTTCTGCCTTAAAGTTTTCAGATAGGAATTGAATAAACAGTGATCACTCGTTTGTTCATTTGGACTTTTTACCACATGTTTTTGTGGAGCAGATGATTTTGTGTAAGAACCATTGAAGCATTACAAACGCTGGCATGCATAGACCACCAACCATGCGGAATCCATATAGTACCTCATTTACTATCAGTGCCCCCTTGCCAGATACGAGACTTGACACTGTTTTAACATTTTGTTGTCCCTTATATTCTCTGGAGCTTTGCAGTGAGTTTCCAGGGCAAACCACAGGAAGAACAAAAGAGTTAACTGTCTATAAAACGCCTACCCGGGGTCTTCCAACTGGTTTCTGTTCAGAAATGCTACTCAGAATTCTTTTTAGAAAAATAGTTCAATTATATTTTATATTTCAGTAGAGTACAGGAACTCCCTGTAATGAGGAACAGGGCTTTTCGTCTAGAAGCTCCTCCAGGAAGTCTGGAGCAATCCACTCTTAGCACAAGTGCCATAGCATCCCGAATCAGGTGTGCAGGTGCTGGGGCTGCCTCCAGAGCAACCCACACAGGTGATAATGTTTCCACAGATAGAGGTTAGGCAGGTTTTATGCCTTCCCTTTCTTCTTTACCGCCGCTGCTGCTCACAACCCATCACTGTCTCCTTTGAGCCTCTAGGATATTTGTAAGTTGCTCAAATTCACGCTTATGTGTGTGTGTATAACACAATAACTTCAAAGAAAGCCCTAACCACATTTTTCTCCTCAGTATAAACGACACAATCACAAATATGTATTTACTGCAAGTTCCCTGGGTTGGGCAGTAACAATGCAAGGCAAAGGGCTGAGTCCTGGCCAAGGGAGGGATACATACATTTCCTGCTCACTCTACTTCGGAAGAAGTATTTATTCAGTGATATTTTTCCCTCCTCATTTGGTCATCAATTCAGCATTGCATTCCTGGTCCACCATAGGAGCTTAGCACAATTAAATGGGATCAGCTTATAAATATATGATTGAGTATAAAAAAGCTTCGTTAAAATGCTACTATAGTCCCTGATTGTAGTTCAGGAATCAAATCCTAGGACAAAAGTGGATTTTATTATGGGCAGGAAAAAGTGGAAGGTGTGCAGAATTTACTAACGTTTCAACATAATGTGTCACAGTTATCTGGCCATGCTGGCTAGTTCCATGTCAACATGGCACAGGCCAGAGTCATCTGGGAGGAGGAACCCTCCACTGAGAAAAGTCCCTTCATCGGATTGGACTGGAAGAAAGATTGTGGGGCATTTTCTTGACTAAGATTGATGTGTGAGGGCCATCTCACTATGAGGAGTACCACCAAGAGCAGGTGGTCCTGCGTCATACAAACAGGCAAGTTGAGTGAGCAAGGGAAACCAGGCCAGTATCTTCCATGGCCTCTGCTTCAGATCCTGCCTCCAGGTCCTGCCTTGAGCTCCTTCCCTGTCTTTCATTCATGGACTCCAGCTCTGAGCCAGAATCATCACTCTCCTCCCCAAGATGCTTTCGATGGGCATTCTAGCACAGCAATCAGAAGCTGACTAGAGCACCACACCGGTTCATTCCTCACTGAGAGAATTCGCATGAGAATCTTAAACAAGCTGTGCTCTAAACTAGGCAAAGCCATCTGGCTTTGGACAGGATATAGAATACTTAAGCTTTAAAGAAATAAATATTTTAGTTATGGAGTTTCTAAATCACTATATACAAATTTAAGTATCACTAATATCCAAATTTAGGAAACACCCTTTCCTCAGTCTGGAAAGTGATATGTTCAGCATCCATGCTTAACATTTACAAGGAAATATTTTTAATTGCAGTTCTTTGCTCACATTCCTTACTTAAATATTCAAATCACAAAACATAGAATGTGTAATGATAGAATTTCTAAAATAAAGTATAATAAACTATAACAACTCCATATATTACCTAAATATGCACTCCAGAGTCTTTAAGGTTTTATTTCTTGGCAATTATACAGAGAAATAATCTGTTGCCTTTTTTTTTCTAGCCCTGTATGGAGCACATATTGAGCTGGAGGAGAAAGAACCTTCACTGCATCCGCTGACACTAATGATCATCTACACATCGAAAAGGAGGAAGAGGCGCTGTTCTTCACAAACAGCAACATCGACGACACGTGACAGAGGCCAGCTCTGCAGCAAAGATATCCTTTGCAACTGTCAGACTTGACCACAGATCTTAAGTATACACACAGTTTTGGAGTATTTATGTAAATATAAGCACATGTGATGTCTGTATTGAGTAGGCAGAGCCAGGAGACATTGTTGCTCTTCATCAAATTTTACAGGTAAAAATACTCCCCTGTCTCTGCAATTTAGCCCCACACAAGACAAATGTTAGTAAATTTTCTACAAATTTTTCTTTAAAATATTTACGAATTTTGCATTTTAAAGGGGCAGTCTATCACCCTATTTATACCTACTTCCTCTTTAGATAAATCCAAATGAGATCAGCTTACTATTACCTCACTATTAAGTCACGTATTAGCTCTTTCACTTAGGTTTTTTCTTATCTTTCTACCTCATGCTACTTGTGATTATAGGGTTTTTCTACTGTATTGTTACAAATCGCAGCTGAGTTGATACTTCTTTAGGTTTCCCCTCTGTGTAATGTGCTGGGGTTAGTGCTACTAATAAGCTAAGGATAGTAAGGAAAAGCAGCCAAGCCTGAAAAGATCTTCTTCAGTAGGGACAACTCTCAGCATGAAGTACCTTGGAACACACAACTGTATGTGTTAGGGGATGGGGGATGTTGCCAGAGACACAAGAGCCTTGATAATTAAGAAACTGAAAACAATAGCTACTCGCCGTTGGAAGTTTTTAAATTTAAATTTTCATAAGTCAAATTAAATAGAACTTAAATTTCAGTCATATTTCAAGGATGCATGACCCCATATGGCCAATATCTCACATATTAGACAGTATAAAATATTTCCACTATCACAGAAAATCGTAATGTAAAGAACTGTTAATTCTTCCTGAGTGATGAAAGAATACACTGTATTTCAGAATTTGTATCCAAGTTGACTGAGATAATATGGTTTGAAAGTACGAAGCTGGTGCATTGCAAAAAACCACATCTGTTCTGAAACACGCTGTGTGTTACTTATTTCTTCAACAAGAAATAGAACTGACCTGGCTACATGATGTGTTGGGGTAACGGTAGTGCAGAAATTTTGCGAATGGCCACCAATGACAGTCTAACCTGAGACCATGCCATGAGAAGAAGCCAGCCCCTGATACTACCTGGAGCACTAGGACTCAGAGGCTGGATACCCAGAGACCTGGGATAGAACAAAACACGACTGGAAACAAAATGAAGGTTCATGTAATAATGCCCAGTGATATTCTGCTGTGCTCATAGATTGGTGCCTAACCCAACTGTTATCAGAGAGGTTTCATTCAGCAGCTGAGGGAAACAGACACACAGACCCATAGCTAAGCATTATCTGGAGCTAGGAGAATTCTGCTGAAGGGGATGGGGAAGGATTGTTAAGAACCACAAGAAAATCCACAGAATCAACTCACCTGGGCTTACAAGGACACACAGAGACTGAACCAACAATCATGGGTCTGACCTAAGTCATCGGCAGATGTGTTATGGTCTAAGCTTTAGTATGGAGTCTGCCTTGGCATACCTGAACACTGCCAGTCTGATGCTCAAGGTCTTTATGCAACTGAGAATAAGTCTATAGCTATTTGTTGTTGTACCTAAACAGCTTGACAGACATTCATAAAATCCAACTTCCTATAACTAAAATAAAAAAAGAAGGCTAAATATGTTGAATAGAAGATAATTTTTAGCATAGGGTTTGATATGCACCAAAGTTGTGGACTGCTGCATAGCTGATTCCATAAAATATTTATTTTAAAGAAAACACAATTTTTATATGTATTGGTTTATATCATCCCAATATTTTAACTGTATAACCTAAGTTCTAAAGCACAATACAACATAAATGGCTCCCTTCCTGTTATCTAATCTCTGTCTCATGCTGTATCCCAGCTTTTCATGAAAGCATGGCTTGTTCTGCAAAGTTCAGAGTCGACCCTCCATAAATACTTGCTGTATGTATTAATGATTAAGTTGATGGGAAAATGATGAATCATAGCACACTCACATCTTACACAAAGGAAATGTGGGAAAGTTTCATTTTCACATGTATTTAAAATTCATAACTTGAAAACCCTGCCACTGACCTGAGACGCAAATAAACCCAGAAGAGAAAAAAGCTTCATTGTATGAGGACGAGCGGTCAGTCTTGGCGTAGATGGCATACACAGACATGTGTGAACAGGCACATTCCACGTAGTCCAAAGTATCTTCAACTACTTTGCAAAATTGGCTGTCAGACAACCAGCTAGAACAAAACACAATAGTCACTGTTTTTTTAGTAATATTTCAGAGATGTTCAGAGTGTTTTTAGAGGAAAAATAACTAGCTGAAATCAAGTGTTCTTTACTCGGGACTTAAGCAGACTACACTTTCCAGAAGGAACACCGGAGGGAATATCTTGTCCAGGACATGACCTGATAGCTTCCATCAAGACACCTAAGAGTCGGTGTAAAGACCAACCACACCTGCCAGAGCATTTGCTGTACCAAAGAAGCTGGTCTGCTCAGCAATGGTGTAGCTTCCTCGACCATCCTAAAGCAAATTTGTTTTTTTCTGTCATTCAAAAATTCCCACGGATCAACATAGCTACGGTATGTGTGAATACCAACAGATCAGCACAGCAATGGTTTTTATGGATCCCAACAGACCATCATGGTCATGGCTTGTATGCATTCCCACAGATCAGCACCGCTGTCTTACGCAGGGCTTCTATTGCTATGATGAAACGCCATGACCAAAACACAAGCTGAAGAAATGAGGGTTCATTCAGCTTACTCTTCCATATTGCTGTTCAATTACCAAAGGAAGTCAGCACAGGAACTCAAATGGGGCAGGAGTCTGGAGGCAGGAGCTGATACAGAGGCCATCAAAGGGAGCTGTTTACTGGCTCACTCCCTGCTTTCTTACAGAACCCAGGACCAAGAGCCCAGGGATACAACCGTCCACAATGGGCTGGGACTTTCCCCATTGATCACTAGTTAAGAAAATGCCTTACAACTGTGTCTTACCGAGGCGTTTCCTCAATGGAAGCTCCTTCCTCTCTGATGACTCTAGCTTGTGTCAAACTGACATAAAACCAGCCAGTACAGCAGCCACTGTGGGGGGGGGGAGGGGGGGAGACTAACCTCTCCTCCTGCTTTCAATAGTTTTGCATTTTGCACCACACCACATGAATTATGAATTACTTGTATGTTGTAGTGGTTTGAAGGAGAGTGGTCCCCCACAGGCTCATATATTTGAATGTTTGGTGTCGGAAGGACTCTTTGAGAAGTATTAGGGGTATGCCCTTGTTCAAAGAGGTGTGGCTGGTGGGATGAGGGGTGTTACCATGAGTGTTTTGAAGTTTCAAAAGACCATGCCAGCCCCCACCCCTGCCTACATCTTACAGATAAGATGTAAGCTCCCAACTTCTGCTCCAGCACCATGCCTGCCTGCCTCCTACCACGCTCCCTGGCAGGACAGCCAGCGACTCTGACCCTCTGAAACTGTAAGCAGGACCCAGATTAAACGCTTTCTTTATAAGTTGCCTTGGTCGTGGTGTTTCACCTAACTCACCAGCACCAACATGGCACACTTGGCTGTTCCCCCTCACGAGCACACTGCTGCTACCATGGCTCAGTCATTGCTCAGCGTCATATCACAGACTGCCAATGTGGGAAAGGTCAGAGTTCAAGGTTCTAGTAGTTTCAGGAAAGTGTTACTTCTGCGTACACTTCAAGCATAAAACTATAAGTTGAACCATCACATATAGAGAACATTATGTATCAGGTTTAAGATCCAGCATCACACATTAGGAATTTCTGTTCAAAATATTTTATTGAGGAGAAAGAAAGACTAACCCAAATAGATGAGTTGGTTTCCCTCAGGCTGAAATTCAGTAATAAACAGAATTTCATGGCTGACATAGACAACAGACCCCCTCTTCCAACAAGAGCAGACCCTACAGCATTGACTAGGATTTTAGTGACAGTTACTTTCTCGGGAACCTAAGTCCAGAGGCCAAAGAGACTCTAAGAAACATTTAACCTTTCATTGCTGTGCTGTCTGGGTTTATTCCCTAAAGGAGTCTGAGTTAGCTATGAGCAAGAATTCTTAAACCCTGCTGATCCCTCTAAACACAAGCCACAGCTCCTGAATCGCAGGGGCAGGGTTGCAGGAAGAGCTTCCTTTTATGTGTAACAAATTAACTGAGAACTTCAGCAAAGTTAATCTAACCAGAGAGTAACTCAAGATACAGCGTGTGAGAATATCTATAATGAAGAAGGAATAACAAACATCCTGCACACATAGTTCAGCTACCAGCAGGTCCCCAGTGGAATGATGCTGGACTATTTCTGTTACTGATTTACCTTACTTACAGGGGAGATTGCTCCTCAGCCTGAAGTCTCACCTGAGGCTACCACCTATGCTCAACACACACAGGTGTGCTGTTTTCAGGTGTTTCCGGATGGTAAGCACCAAACACTGTTCTTATTTTTGTTGTTTTTGTTTTTCTGTTTTGTTTTTTTTAATTAAGATTTTTTTTTATAATACAAACTGTTCTTAACATCTGTCAGTCCACACCTGGCTGCAGCCGGATTCCAGAGGAGACAGAGAGATGTCTGAGGAACGATTCTAGGCTCAGCTGCATAAATCCTGTAGAGAACCTCGTTGTTGCTAGACAGGGCTTGGGCACTCCGACCTTTCACATTCAGGGACAACACCTGTAAGGTCAGAAGAAACAGAACATTTAATGGTGATTTTCCAATAGTGATATGACTTGAGTCTCCCTGTCAAAACTGAACTTCGTTTTGCTAATGCCTAGCACTATAGTGTTTCTTCAGTACCTTTAGCCAGCTCTCTTACTGAATGCAACTCTGACTGGCTTCCCACTATCACAGTCCAACTCTATGGCACTCGCTGTCTGTCTTTAGCTGACCACACCCCCTGTAAGTATCACTGGCCGTCCTCCTGAGAAGGTAGGTATATGCCAAGACATTGTCCTTATACATACATACGTACTCCACAAAACATCCTGAAGTCAAAAATACTACAAATGGCTTACAGAGAGAATAATGTTCATGCTACTCCTGTGTTGCACCCCAAAAAACCAGCTAAGCTAAAGTGTTCTAAGTGTTTCTGGTAAAGGAGAAATAAGATAAAATATCACATCGTTTTCAATGAGAGGTTACCTTGTCTTTTAGGGCAGGAAGATTGTTTCCTGCTATGAACCACTGCTGGCTGCTGTATTCCACAAACTGGACTAATGCGCATGCCTCTTTCCCGGCTGCCATTTCTGCATCAGGAACATCCAATAACCTCTCTGGAATTTGAATATAATCGCCTTCCTTTCCTTCAAACCTGTGTCCATTGATTTGCTGAGGGTACCAGCGAAGAGCCAATATTGACAAATATGGGCAACTATCAAGGATGGTTTGGCTTCTACAAGAGAAAACAAGCCTGCATTGAGGTGGCAGGTATTTGTATCTGCATACCCAGCTGTATTTGTATCAGCATACCCAACTGTAGTTGCTCAAATGTTTAAATTGAGGATTTTTCTCTTCGTGTACAGCAATGACTTTACTAATCCCAACACTAAATCGCCATCTGCTTTTGGTTTCCTAGCGATGCTTACATCTTTCTACATCCCTTTGCTTGATCTTTCTTGTAACCTAAAACAGGAGTAACTGGAAACTGTTACACGGTTATCACAGTACAAGCTGTGGCTTAGAATGTACTGTTTTGTGTTAGTCACAGGCTATGGTAGAGCAGGCTGAGGAAAGGATATTTCCACTAGAGTGACACCTTTTTATTTAAAATCATAAGGCACATGTATCTAATCTATAGTTACACTTTTCAGGTGATCCATACCTTTCCAGGACATCAGAACCTTCTAATATAATCATCCAGCTAGTAAGAAAACAGATCTGACCTAGCTAGACGCAGACTAAGACTCCTAGCAATACTGGAGAGGGCTCCTGAACTGGCCTCCCCTATAATCAGATTAGTGACTGCCCTAATTGTCATCATAGAACCTACATCCAGTCACTGATGGAAACAGATGCAGTGATCCACAGCCACGCACCAAACCTAGCTCCCAGAGTCCAGTCAAAGAGAGGGAGGAGGGATCCCATGAGGAAGGCAGTTACGATCATGATGGGAAAACTACAGAGACAGCTGACCCAAGCTAATGGGAGCTCACTGACTGCAGACTAACAGCCGAGGAACCTGTGTGGAACCAAACGAGACCCTCTGATTGTGGTGACAGTTATATGGTTTGATCTGTTGGGAAAGGCCCTGGAAATGGGACCAGACCTTATCCTGGGTTCATAAACTGACTTTTTAGAGCCCATTCCCTATGATGGGATACCTTGCTCAGCTTTGATACAGGTGGGAGGGGCTTGGTCCTGTGTCAACTTGGTATGCCAGACTTTGTTGACTACCCAAGGGAGGCCTTACCTCATCTCAGGAGCGGATGGGAGGTGGAATGGAGGAGAGTTGGGGAGGGTGAAAGAAGGGTAAGGAGGAGGAACTAGGGTTGGTATGTAAAATGAAAAAAAATTTAAAAAGAAAGAAAACAGATCTGAATAACGGTCTTGATGGTTCCGACATTTCTATTTTTTTTTCACACCTTTTAGGAATAATAAGATCCTATGCTCAGTTAAATTGCTTTCAAATCTCAATGTGAGTTGAACTCCTGTGGACCTAGTTTAAAGTACAGGTGCCATGCCAGCCTCACTAAGGCACAATCCTTACACAGGGAGCATACAAATGGTTCAGTGAATGGGAGTCTGTAACTGTTTTCTTTAAATTTGTAATGAGTTGTTCCTAGCATAATCAGCTTTGCAATAGCGAGCAGATACCAAGATAATGTAAACATGAAACCTGCTTTCAACAATGTGGACATGTAGGACACTGGGAGATGTATCTGTTCAATGGTAAAGGTTCTATCGGTCACAATGTACACAAAGTATGTAGAGAGTGGATCAAAATGATACCTTGCTACCACCTGCAATGTGAGCAAAGGGTCAGACAGGGCCAAATGAAAGATGTAGGAAATGGCAGAGTAAAGGGAACCTTCTTCCCCAGCTGCTTGTCCTTTTGATAACAAGTCTCTTCCAAGGCTTGACCGATAGCATTTAAAGTGTTCAGTATCAGTTGTATTAACTACACGCCAGGGCAGTCCTCAGGCTCAGCCATAGCTGACCAACAATAAACAGATGCCATGATCCTTATGTAGTTGTTTTTGTCTTTTATGATTTTGTTTTGGCTTGACTGGAGATGTGGGTCTTTTTGAAAAAGAAAAAGAACATGAAGTTGGATAGGTAGGGGGTGGGGATGATCTAGAAGGATTTGGCGGAGGGGAAAGAATATGATCAAAATATAGAATATGAAAAAATTTTAAAGTAACTTTATAATGTAATGAAAATGAATAAATAAGTAAATAAATGCAGTGGTCAGTGGCTTTGATATTCTATTCTATCTTATCCAGGATGCTAGGTCTCTGGTCAAGCCTATGTAAACACCTTAATATTTATGGGCCCCACATACCTCAACAATACCTTGTCAGTCTCGCCCCTCTGCCCCCACCCCCATATCAAACACAGTTATAGCTCAGCCAGAGAGCCCCTCCCTGGGCACAAAGCCACAGAAACCAGAGAACTTCAGCCACCCAGCTGAACAACACTCTATTAACCAGCTCCCAAGACACTCAGACTAGTCAGAGTCTTCATGGTTCCTGCCACTTTGTAAGAGAACAACACACACAGTATCTTACTCCCACAAGTACCCCAGATTCTCACCCCTTTTTAACTGCTGAAAAGAAACTGCTGCTAACACCTTAACCTCTTCTTTGTCCTCTAAATGTACTCTTTTTGCTAAGACCACCATCTGTTTCATACCGACTGAAGTGGGGAGGGGCGCATGTTGGCTGGCAACCCTTTACAGGGGTACAGTAATCATCCTCAGGGCTAATTGCATTGTTGTGCTTGATTTCCAAGTGGTTCCTCTAGATTCCATTGTCAATATTCCAAATATATCCTGTGGTCTCAATGCAAGCAACTAATCTATGTCAGAGGTATCTGTAGCCAGGATTGGAGACATGTAGACGGCACTAAGATAGATTAGCACAGCATTTATTGCAGGTGGACATGGAGGAACCATGTAAGGACAAGAAAGAGGATGTCCCAAAGAGACTCCTGTGAGATGTTGCTGATTTTTTGCTGATTCCCCCATTCAGAAGATGCATTAGCACTTGTAGCCGAGTAAGCAGATGTTTCGCAACTCCACCATACCCGGGAGTGGATCTCTAACAATAATTTGGGCTGGAAGGTTGGGAGGGGCTATGGAATTAAGCAGGTCTATGACTGAGCATGAGACTCTCCATAAACTACTCATGTAAACTTTGTCAAGGTAAGCAGGACCCTGAACCTCAGTTTCTGAATCTCTAAACAGAAATAATCAAGTCCTAACTCCACCTTCCAATAGTTCACCCAAAGGGATGATTTGTAAACTATACATACAATACACACCATTTTTTATGAAGGGGTATGTTGAACCTTATAAAATTTTCAGTATCACACTGTTTCTATCTATAAAATGCCCATCCATATTATTCAGTTTAATGCAGTCTGGATATAGCAAGGATATAATTAATATCATCAACGATCTCCGTATTTTAAAACTTGTATTTTATAAGTAATTTACTATTTTTGAACTTCATGTGTCTGCAACCAAAGAACTAATATTCAAAGTTTTATTTGATCAATTGATTTCTTTGTTAGTTTACAGAATTCATTATTAAAATGATTCATGGATCATGACTTACTAAACATGGATGATGATTTTAATTGAAATAAATGATAAAACTGATAAAGTTTATATAAATATCATTAACCAAGTGCCCAATAAATGCAATAAAATGATACTTATTGTTTTGAGGTAGAATATATGAACAACATGAAAATCAAGATGGATTTTAATTTCTGCCCATGTTCTAATGCCCATAAATTTTGGCTGTCAAATACAAAGAAAACATTCTTTGGACTACAATAACACAGTTTAGATTGTGAAATTAATTTCTCGCATTACTGTGCACAAAATACTAACCTACGGCTACATAACTGATTCTGCATCTGATAATGACCATGGCTACATGCTATTTGCTCCCCTCTTGCTAGCTTCCTGCAGTGGAACTCCAGCCACAGAAAACCCGAAAGTGTGAGAGTTGCCTCCTTGTGAAGAAATATCTTAGCTTTGGGGCAGCAGGAACCCCAACACAAGGCTGGGAACCGACATCCTTCCTCAGAATGTGCTTTCCCCTGACTGAACGACAGCAAGAGAAGACAAGACAATGTTTTGTTTTAATCTTGAAGATATTTTGCAACAACAGCACCAAGTGCTGGTGGTACACACTCATTTCTCTGGCAGGAGATGCTGCCTTCCTCCGGTAAGCTGTTCCATTGACCAACAGAAGCAAAGCACCAATCACATCTCAGTGATCGACTGGCATCATTCACTGCCTCGGAAGCCATAAGGATATGCAGTTTTGGGAACTAACAATTTTACGAAGTACTTACTTTTCGCCAGGAGACCCACAGGTCACATCAGTCAGCAGAGAAAAGGCAAAATGCTCAGTCACCTCTGCGAAGTGGCTGAATCCCCTGGTGTCCTTGCGCCTTGGGTTAATCAGCTCACAAAGCAGTTCATATAATAGAGTTCGGCTTTTGATACTGAAAGCTTGACTTTTCCCTTTCACAGTTATCTGGAAGAAAAATCTAAGCATTAAAACATGTATTAAACAGATGACTTCTTGGATTACATATAATATATATACTACATATCTTTTTCATTAATAATCATTAAGAATGATAAAGATGGAAATATGAAGAACTGAGGAAAAATGCTAGCAAAGTTATATTTTAAATATACCCATTTCCATCTAAAAGGCATGGGTAATCATTGACAAATAAACAAAATAATCATTAAAATACTTTCTATATAATGATTCCTTAAAGTCCCAAATAGTGGTGTGTATCATTTAAGTTAGCAACAATAGTTAACATCATGAATTAAAGTAACTCACATTTTTACATCTACCCCAAGAATTCTTTATGTCTTTGATGAACAAATAAAGCAATAAATATATCAAAATATGATTGTAACAGAAATAAGATTTCTTTTAATTATCTGCACTTCAATGAACAAGTAGTGACCACCATATAACATTAAAGATCAAAAGCACACCAAGTTAGATGATTCTATTCAATCAAGAACACTCAAGACATCCTGGCACACTGCCTTTTAAAATGTGACTTTCTACCTTAAAGGACTGAGCTGCTATTTGAAGAACAAGGACAATATTATATTTTGTTCTTTTATATTCTAATATATCTGGAAAATGCCAGACTCCAAAGTCATCAGTTTAAAATCGTCCATTGTGCCTGCTGCCAATACACACACTACCAGTCCCTCTGATTTATTGTATATGTTTAGTAATAAACTCATGGCATCATTGAGATGATTGCCTTTTTTCCCTAGCAGGTAAGCTTAATAATGAAATAACTCATGTTATCCCTATTTTTTTTTTGCAGCTTTGTAATCTAGCAGTTTCAAACTCACACCCAAACTCAAGTTCTGAATTTATAAGACTATCCATCTCAATAGAACAGTCCACAGGGAATGCACAATAAAAATAACACTATTTGGTAGTACGGTTACAAACGAAGAGAACGTACCATTGGGTGCGGAGGCAAAGAGACCAAAGCAGACAAATGAAACACAAGCTCCTGAGCATCTCTTAGGCCTCAGAGAGGGAACTGACATAGAAGACAATCTCTTAGGCCTCAGAGAGAGAGCTGACATGGAAGACAACCTCTTAGGCCTCAGAGAGGGAGCTGACATAGAAAACAACCTCTTAGGCCTCAGAGAGAGAGCTGACATAGAAAACAATCTTGAGTCAAACCCCTAGGACATAGCAACTCACAGCAAGTGAGGAGAACATAACAGGTCTTAATGAGCACCACAAGTATGTGTGTTTACAGATGCAGAAATGGTTTTATATTTGAGGAAATAAAAAAAGATGTAATAGATAATATTACTCCCAGAGCTATAAAATTACAATGGAGACAGATGAGAAGACACCAGAAATGGAGGAATGAAAGTTCAGCTTGACATTAAACATTTCTGAAAGAAAATGACAGAGGAGAAATATGTGTAGAATTTTAAGGAAATAAGGTTTATACTCAACAATTTGACAGCTACTCAAACTCTGATTTATGCTCAAGGGAAACAAAAAGTTTAATTACACAGAAAACAATAACAATACATCCCTCTACTGCAAGCTTAGAGAGGTCACTGCTACTCTTAGCAGTTTACAAAACTTCTCTGATCTCAAAAGTCATGTGCCGAGATCTTATCATCATTTTAGTTCTAGATAAAGAAACTGAGAAAGAACAAAAACAACCAACTTGACCCAGGGCACAAACTTAGTGACTGACTGAGCTCAAGACATGATGCCAGCCGCCTGCACCAGCTTGCAGCATCCCCTACTTGTCAGAACATAACAGCACAACTAGAGTTAGTTCACCGGAAAGTCTGTAAAATTGAGTGCACTGCAAATCAATGTGAGTAAGTTCACAAACTAAATCATATGTAGAAATAACTACAGGCAAAAACATACATTATTAAGAAGTATATGATAAAACAAAAGGTCATTTGTAAAAATAACAGAAAAACCCAAATTATCAAAATTCATTCACAAAGAAATGAAGACCTGAACTTCACATGGGAAAAACACTAAAAAGTTATCAGGTCTGCAACTAAGATGGAGAACCATTTTGGGTGTGTGTAAGTGGGTAGTTCTATCAGACTCCAGAGAACATGTTTTCTCATGCTTTTATGGGTGTTCCAGAATACAACATCAGAACTCCTGACTCAAGTTCTACCAAGTTCTAATGACCAGAGAAATAAACTTAATGAAATAAAAAAATATAGTACCAAATCCCAGAGGGGCTTGAAGTCTGTATTGTTATTAAGGCAACTGATAGCACCAGAAATAATTTGTTTTGTTCCATACCTAGAAAAGTCAGGGGCCAGAATATTGTTATACTGAAGACTGTCTGAGCCCACACATGGGCTTATTGAGAAAATCTTCATAGTAAATCTCTTAAAGATGTTATTCTTTTTAAGCACAACATTGTCTTATCCAAACAAAATCTGGTCCAATGTGCAGAATTTCCATCTATGATTCATCAAAAGGACCATCTTGTCGGACAGATACATCGTCAAAGAACTTAGAACCAGAGAGAAAACAAAACTTCCAAATGCCAAATATATTCACTTAAAACACAAGGTCACATAGCATTTTACCCAGCATGTGGAAGAGCTAGTCCGTACTGAAGCTGAAATGGAGCTGCTCTGATGTTTTTAACTTCCTGTGGAGGTTACAGCATAAAGTACAGTTGGTTCTGTTTGAATTTCAGACAACAAACAGTAACTCTTAGCTCTTAGTGATTCTCAAATGAAGTGTTAATCATATAATTACACTTAGAATTTGTTGCTCACCTGAAGGTCATAACTAACTAATCATCCTTTATTTTTTGTTTGCTAAAGTCACGACCTTATTTATATGTGATCATCTTCATGTCGGTTAATAACTCATTAACTGAGTGTATCAGAAAGGAAACACTCTGATTCTGTCATCAAGAAGACAGCACACAGTGTGCTTCCACTAACCTCCATGGCCAGCCTCTGCATACGCAGGCTGTGTAACACTGACTGTCCCTCCCGCTGCCCATCTTCAGGGAATGCTGCTGTACTAAACATTGCAGGTCGCTGTATATACGGCATTTACATATCCACACGTGGAAAACAGAGAGCAAAATGGCAGTCAATGGCATCTTTAGAGTTTCTTTTTAATGTTGTGAAAATAATATTGTACACAACTCATTGCTGACTGAGCCACTAGCTCCACCTTAATAGCTGTTATTTTTTCCAATTTCTGTTATAATAAGAGTTCTGAAACAAAGCTTTATATCACACACATACTTACACAAATGTTCCCATTTGCTATTCTAAAATGCAATGCTCACTAGGTGCTCGTCATGAGAGAACCATTGGAAGCTGTGATGTAAGCTTCTAGAGCTACTCAAACTTTTATCCAGCAAAGGTAATTCCTTATTTAATAAAGTATATAAATATTCAAAATAAATAATGCCCTTATGCCATTGAGCTATTTGAAAACTTTATTGAAATAAGTATTGATTACAAGCATGGACCACCAACACATAAGTATTGACTTTTTTTTTTTTTTTTTTTTTTTTTTTTTGGTTTTTCGAGACAGGGTTTCTCTGTGGCTTTGGAGCCTGTCCTGGAACTAGCTCTGTAGACCAGGCTGGTCTCGAACTCACAGAGATCCGCCTGCCTCTGCCAGTATTGACTTTTTTAAGACAAAGTCTCACTAAACAACTCAGATTAGCCTAAAACTATTGCTCACCAGCCTCTGTCTCCTGCCTCCACCTCTTGTCTCTACCTCTAGAATATTGGAATATTAGCATGTACTCCCTCATCTATCTATCTGTCTGTCTACCTATCTATCTACTTACTCATTTAGTTTTCTGTATAGCAGTGCTTTGTCTACATATATGTCTGTGTACCATGAGTGTGCCTAGTGCCTTGGGGCCAGAAGAGAGCACAGATGCCTGTACTAAAGCTATGGCCAGTTGTGAGTCACCATGTGGATGCTGGGTTTGAACCCTGGTCATCTGGAAGGGCAGTCAATGCTCTCAACTGTTGAGTATCTTTCTAGCCCTACACCATATCTCATTTTAAGTGTTGCCTTTTTACTGGTAATACATGGCTTTAATATATAACTTACTGATGAAAAAAGAGTAGCAGAATTCCATTCTGTCATTTTTTTTCTCTAAAATATCTGAAATTTTCTTCTTTCCACTCTAAAATGTGGTCATTACTCACGGTTTCTCTCTTTTCGGTCAGGAACAGGTTACTATTGGACCATCTGTCTCATTTTTAGAAGGTTAGGTATCACTCTTGGCATGAAAGCTATCTAGAGTGTTCTCTGCATAAAACAGCAGCTCTTCTCTGTACTTTACAAAGGTTTGCTGTAGCCTCTTCTTACCCGATATGCTTTACAATTTTCTCCTCTACCCTTCATGCACTGTGCTTTGAGAAACATGTAGAGTAGGAATGATATCTTAGGAACACACTGTAAACATTTTCCATAATTAAAGGTCTCTATGTAGAAAATAAAGCACCTGTGGGTTTTTATGCATGTACTCAGAACTTTATGCATGGATGTAAATACATTAAATATTATCTTGAAAAGATACAAAATAAGGCTTAAAAATAAAAACAAGCTATAAAACATTTTCCCTCAATAATAATGTTTTTTAGGTATTTTTCCATTTATGATCTTGAACTTTTATATCTAGGTGTGCTTACATACCTAGTAGAAGGGTATAAATAAATAAATCACCTTGTGTAACAGCTGACTATGGAAAGTCCATGAAAGTTGATGTCCAAAATTATTTGGCCATTCATTATTCTCCCTTCTCAACAAACATTTGCTATTTCCCAAGAAGAGCAGAGCAGAGGAGTGACTGCTCATGCTTCGTGCACGAAAGGACTAATACAGCTTAGAGTCCTGCCCGAGCCTTCTTCTGAACCCAAACCCTAACGCGCAAATGGCAAAAAGAACCCAGTCAGTCTCTGGAGAGTCAGGAAGGACCTGTCAGCTCCAGCATCTGCTGCCGTCTCTGGAGAGTCAGGAAGGACCTCAATCTCTGGAGAGTCAGGAAGGACCTGTCAGCTCCAGCATCTGCTGCTGTCTCTGGAGAGTCAGGAAGGACCTGCCTGCTCCAGCATCTGCTTCTCTGGAGAGTCAGGAGGGACCTGTCCTCTCCAGCTTCTACTGCCTTTCAAACTCTGGTTGGATTCTGGCTGCGGCAGCTTACTCATGGTTCTCCAGCTTAAGAGCCAGGATGCCAAAGAGGCCTCACTCAGTGAAAGCACAGTGGCAGGTGGGTCGGATCCACTTTTATGTTTATATTTTATTCTGATTTCATAGTAATGGGCATTATAAGAGGATATGGTATCTGCTGTCTTGTAGGCTTTATGGCCCTCTTACTGAGCCATGCCTCACATCTGCAAGGATGCCCTACCTTCTCCATTAAGTGCATCACAGCACTGAGCTGCTCATCCGTGCTCTCTGTGGTTACTCTCAAGTTGAGATTGTGCAGGACTCTGTTGAGAACATCTTCATGTAGAGGCTGATGCAGCTGATCCGCAAGCCCCCAGATAGCTTGGGAATCCACATCTGAGACAAGAGTGATGTTGGCAGTCCCATACACTCGGTCGATTCTGGCACCACCTTTTGGGTCAAAGAGCACAATCTGGAAGCGTTTGGGAAACACATTGAAAGATGCGCTCTCTGGTGTTAAGACAACATCCAGCGTAGCACTTCTCTGGCCAGGTTCAAAGACCAGTGTGCCTTCTGTTCTCACAAAATCCTTCCCAGAAACAGCCGGAGAGATGAGGACACGACCGATTGTTTCAGCGCTCCTCAGCTCCTGAAGAGTAAACCCAGACAGGAAAATGAGACTATTATGCCTCTAAGGTTATCCTAAACCATTCTTATTTCTCGAACAAATCCTTCTTTTCAGTCAAATAACTGGCAGCAGCTACCCTGCCACTAAACATGGCCTTTCTACTTTTAGTAACTGCCCTCAATACGCCGCAGGGATGGCGAGGTTTGGGAACAGGGGCTCTGCTCTGAAACTAATCAAGGAAAAGTACTAGAAATGAAACAAACACTGCAGTCTAGAAAAGGATCCTCAGGTATGAACACAGAAAATGCTGGAGAACTAAGCTTGGGGGTAGAGAAGAAACATTTACATTTTAATCTCTCTTAGAAAGTTAGGGGCAGGGAGATCTGATGGCAAAAGTTGAGGTGGGAGAGAAGGAATTGTCTCTTTCTTACCCTTCATTATGGAGATGAGCTATTGGATTGGTTTCCTAAGTAATATACATCTAACTTTTCAAATCATACTGTTGCAGAGGTTTTAGAAAGTTCAGAATGAATACTCTAGCCAGGGAAAAGCCAAAATACTGTGTCTTTATTTAATACTATCTAAGGATTAAAGCCCTAGTTTACTTCAGCACATATATTGGGATTAGAATTGATAGGCATAAGACCTACACTCCTAGAACCCATGATTCTGGCAGAGGATACACAGTAGAAAACTATGTAATTAACGGTATGCTGCTCATGGATTTCTATGAAGGGAAGTAAGACAAAGTAGAGACAGAGACACAGGATGAGGTCATGGGTCCAACTGTAAATCAGGCTGGACATATGGAACCTCAACAGAGGCCTCATTAAAGGACTGCCTACATGTTAACCCCAGGTGACAGATCTACATCTAAGGAGAAAAATCTCAGGCAATGAGAATAGCAGTTTAAAAGGCCCTGTGGTGAGAATAGTCTATTATAGGAAGAACTGGAAGGCCAGTATGAACGGAAGAGGGGAGTATTAGACACGGGCGTGAGGAATGGATGGTCACAGCATGTGTGCCATTAATTGAAATGTAGCCAGACACCACAGAATTCAAACAGGAGAGTGGCCCACTTTTTAAGAATTCCAAGAATGCTCAGAGGAATATGTATGCTTATGTATAGTAAGGTTAAGCTCCGAGGTAGGAAGAAGAAACACAAGTCTCTGAGACAGCTCACTCAAGGAATAGATTAGTAGAAAGAGCAGAAACAGCCAGATTGGAACAGAGTATGAATGCAGTTAAATAGGATCTTCTGACATATTCAGCACAGGGTGGGAAGACCATGAGAACTGAGGATGACATCGTATTGCTGGCCTGGATGGAAAAGTTACTCTATAGATGGCAGGAAAATGCATGCAAGATATTTATGACATACACGAAGTTTGAGTGTCCCCTAGACATTTCACTGAAGATGCAAGTTAGGAAAATCCGAAACACAAAGGAATGCCCCCCCCCCACACACATGTATTTATAAAATCAGAATCATTAACACTATTATGATAATAGTCACAATACTATTTTCTTTTCCTAAGAATCTTTCATAATCCCTCAGTCCCTGCCTGCCAGTCCCTCGTTGCTCTCAGTCACTAAATTCTACATTTCTATGATGTTGCGATTTTCATATGTGAATGGAATTGGAACTCTATAATTTGGGTGATTTTTTTTCTTTCACATGATTAGGAGATTACACTGGCTGACATGTGTCTTGATGGCTTGTTCCTTAACACACCAAGTAGAGGCCCACGGTTTATCTAACCTCTTGCAAACTGATGGACAGTTTTATTCCTAATAATCTACCAGTAACATCATGCAGTCTGATGCTCATCTCTCTCCAGTCCTCTGACACAGTGCGCAGAGACTGGGGCCCCTAGAAAGGATATGAATCTACACATACACACACACACACACACACATTGTGGACAACATTGAAGTAAAGTTTTTCTGGCATGTTTGGCTGGAGAATACAAAGATTTTTTTTAACTAAAAGCTTTCTGTCTTGCTCAACTGTCCCTTTGCTGAACCTTGCTCTAGAGAAAGCATATCTGCATGGTTCTATCTTGGCTCCTTGCACTACAGACTGCATCCCTACAGGGGATTTTCATTCCTTGCACTACAGACCGCATCTCTATAGAGGTTTTTTCTTCTTTGCACTTCAGATAGCATATTCTTGGAGGGGGGCGGTTCCTGCTCTTTCATTATAGACATTATATCTGTATGGGGAATTTTGTTCTTTGCACTACAGACAGCATATCTAAATATTATTTGATTTTTTTCTTTTTCCATTAGTGAATCCATACAACAAGCTCTTCACTTCGAACGTTTGAGTACAAGGCAAAAGAGGAAACTGTGGAACTTACTTCTCTATGGACCACTTGGGGCCCAAATCCCTACTCATCTGATTGCTCCCCTGTAGTTTCAGACTCACCTACTATTGTTTCTACACAATTCCCAGGGCCTGTAGTGCTGAGCAGGGAAGGGCATATCTGTTCCACATTAGAGAAACCAAATCTGCATTTATAGGAAAAGCTTCAGATTCCAGTTTTCACTTGCATGTTAAAACTGTAACACAACATTGGTATCACAGCACCAAGTCTGTGACCTCAGGGCAGTGTGGACAGTAACTGGACTAGCAGGTGTGTCTGCGTGCAAACATATATCCATCTATCGACCCTGCAAGTCTCTCATTTGGGCATGTGAACTTGCTCATAAAAGCGCCTCAAATATCTTCATTATATGCTCACATGTCTAGTTTCCCTTCTTCTGCTCATGACCTAATGAAGAAACACTTCATGGGAGAGGTACAAGCACAGAACACACATTTTCTAATTTTCCTTTCCCTCAGAATCATGCTAAACAAAATACTAAAATCTCAACATGAATGAAATTGCTTCTCTCTCTGTTTGCAGTACTATAAAATTGTGAAAAATGGAGTTTATTCTTAGGGTCTCATTTAGCATGAATAATAAAAACCCAGAGACAGATATTGGGGTTCAACCTGAAGATCAGAAAAGTAAAGCAGCCAGCCAGTTGGCTCTTACCTCTACCTCAGTCTGAAATGGCGATCCTGCCTCCAGGAATCTCAGAATGAGACTGTGTGTGAGAGCCGTCTCCCCCCGTCTTATATTCTGCTTTGGGGCTGGGATTAAGGGTGTGCACCACTACTGCTTCAGCTTCTATGGCAACTGGTGTAGCTACTGGGATTAAAGGTGTGTGTCTCCACTGCCTGGTCTGTAAGGCTGACTAGTGAGGCTGTTTTAGTCCCTGACCTTTAGGCAAGCTTTGTTTATTAAAATATGGTCTCACACAGCAGAGAAAGGTCTTCTGGTATCTGATGTCTCCTAGCAGGTTTCCAGGGCAGCTTCCCACCCCTGACTCTAAATCTATCTTACTCTATCACACAAGCCACACGTCATCACATGAGCCACACTACAATGAATATTGAATAAGACTTTGAGGACTAGATGGCCAGACATGGAGGCTTAAAATGAGGTGTATAACAATCAATGCTATGCACAGTTCTAGTTTCCTATCTATTTAATTCCTGGCGCTAAAGAAGTAAAGGAGGAAACACAGAGGGCCAAAATAGGCAAGCTATAATCTCCAAAACCATGCTTCAAGAAAAATAAATAACATTTTTTTTAATGTATTAGAATTTTGCTGGTGAAACAAGTAGAAAAAAAAGAGCACGTAGGCCTTGATCTCTTCTTGTTCTCAGTGTTCCTCTCCTGGGCCCCCATAAACCAGCTAGTCTTGCACTGCACACCACATGGAAGGACGGAAGGGCCGTGAGCACCAGAGCCAGTGCTCTACAACACATAAGATCAGTTAGTATTTAAAGATCACAAGGGGCCGGGCGGTGGTGATGCACGCCTTTAATCCCAGCACTTGGGAGGCAGAGGCAGGCGGATCTCTGTGAGTTCGAGGACGGCCTGGTCTACAAGAGCTATTTCCAGGACAGGAACCAAAAGCTACAGAGAAACCCTGTCTCGAAAAATCCAAAAAAAAAAAAAAGATTGAAAGGGGAAAAAAATCAGAACTAGTTTGAATATAAGTTGCAGGCAACCTCTGTTTTTTTTTTTGTCTAAGTTTCGTAGAGGAAGCACTTGCTGAGAACCCAGAGATGTGATGGAGCAGATTTGCATGTGATGTCTGGCATCAGACACAGCTCTGCCGAACAGAGCAATCCAAACAGAAAGCCTAGAATTTTAAAACATGATTTCTTAGTTATGAGATAAAAGTGTGCTAAATAAACAGCAAGGTACCATGGTATCGTGAGAAAATATTGTTTAAATCATTGTTTCATTGTACTCGTTATGAATGAGAAGAATCTGAACACACGTGACTTTACTTTTCATGCCCACCTGGGTACTAAAGTTAACAGACATCATCATTCCTGTCCCAGAATCTCTGGCCACCTGCAAACTGATCAAAGTAGCCTTCTTCTGAGCCACTGCCAGCCGAGATCCCACAGCAAAGGAAATGAGACCCTGAGGTCCCTCCGGCCTGGACACTTTAATCCGAGCGAATCTGGCGCTGTTGTTTATAGCTGCCCCAGCTGTGACGTCATACAGCTCCACAAAAAAGTGTGTTTCAACGTGAGGCACCTAAGAGTGAGGAAAAGAAAGACGTAGCTATTACAGAGTTCAATTTCTACAAATTTCTGTCACTAGGACATGCTGTAGCTCATCTGCAGCATTATAGAAATGAATATATTCATGTATTCACATACTCATATATATGTGTATGTAACAATAACTGTCAAAGAAAACAGAGTTTATCTGCTTGTGAGTTTAGGGGAACATGAGAGGGGTTGGAGGGAGAAAAAAGTGATATAATTCTATTTCAATTTAAGGTATTAAAAAGAAATACATACTTAATAACACATTTTATATAATTATAGAACTAAATTCTATTAAATCACTGTGGCAACTATTTTATTAACATAAATTTTTATTGATGCTGGGGATTTCCTCTCGTGCACTCCAATCACAGTCATTTCCCAGTTCTTCCATGTCCCACCTGCCATCCTCGTGCCTGCCCCTCACAAAAGAAAATTAAGAAAAGAAAAAGAAAAAGAAGAAAGAAAAGAAGAAACCCACTTTACTCCTCCGCTTCCCCGCCTCTGTATCACGTATTCCTTTGCGGCCGTGGCTCTGGGAGGTGCAGTGTGTATACAGACAGCACTCTCTTTGCGCAAACAGCTCTCCTTGCAAACGTTCATTGCAATGACATGTTGTGAGTTCAAGGCCTCTAGCTTCTGCTGCACCATCAATACTGGGCCCTCCCGGAAACTTCCCTTGGATACCCTGCTATTGCCCCAGTAATGGAGATCCTGCGGCTATGGCTCTTCACTCCACACGCTCCAGCAGTCACAGATGGAGCAGATGCTAGGGTGGGCCAACCCAGGGGCCTGGGCACGAGTGTGCAGCTGAGTTAGTAGGCCCAGCCTCCACCAGGACCACCCCCCTCAGGTAAGGGTCGGGGCCAGCGCTCCCATAGGGATGGTAAGGGGTGGGATCAGCTCTTCCAGACATGGTCCTCACCTGCTACTTGGCCTAGATGTCACTGTGTCCTCTGGTGACAGAGCAGATCACTCATATTAGTATGAACTGGTGGCAACATGGCCCTCAGATATCAACATGGCCCAGATGACAGCCCAGACCTCAGGCATCTATATGGCCTTCGATGGTAATATGAGCCATGGACACCAACACAGACCCCAGTCACAGTGGGGCCATAGACCCAGACATGGCCTTCGACAGTAGCACAGCCCAGACATCACATGGGCCCAGGTGGCCACATGGGCCGTCCATATCAGCCCATTCCTCACTGCCATCTTCAGCTGGGATTCTCTCCGTGGCACACAAACCGTTCCATTTCCCCTCTCCCCCATTTCTCTACCACACATCTGTTTGTAGCGGCACTTACCTGTCTGGGCTGCTCGGGACCTGGCTATTCTTTTTTTACTGCTTTCTTTAAAACTACATTTTCTGAAAGTGAGCTTCTCTCTGTAAGATAAACAACTGTGGTGGTTGGCATAAGAATGGCCTCTGTGGGCTCATGTTTTTGAATGCTTAGTTATCAGGGAGTGGCTTGAAAGGACCAGACGGATTGGGAGGTGTCACCTCATTGGAGGAACTGTATCGCTAGAGATGGGTTTTGAGGTTTCAAAAGCCCATGCTAGACCTCGGCGTTCTCTTTCTGTCTATAGATGAGAATGCTGCATTCAGCTACTGCTCCAGTATCTGCCTACCTGCCATAATGATAATGGACTAAACCTCAGAAACTGCAAGTCAGCCACCCAGTTAAATGCTTTATTTCATAAGAGTTGCCTTGATCATGCTTTCTCTTCACAGAAATAGAACCTTGCCTAAGCCAAGATCCAAAGACAATGTACTTAAACTTAATAAGCAAATGTTGACTAGATAAAACATATTCAGACAGCCAGCTAGTTAAAAAAACAGTGAAAGCAAAAACTATTCAAATATTTTTCAAAATAGGTGGATCTCAAAATATGGCAATAAAAGATAATATCAGGTTTCATAAAGATTGCATAATTATATACACATATATATGATATTTTAAGTATAAAAATAACAATGTTATAGTGTTTACTCCATGTGGTTAAAAGATATTTACATAAATAGTCAAAACTCAGCACATCACACATGATAGCAGCCACGTCAACAGTGATGTCAGGAGAAAACCAGGGCAGAGCATGGAGTTGAATAACAGCACAGATTGCAAGAAACGAATGGGAGAAGAATTCAGCTTCATAAGATCTACTTATTTGCACTTACTATTGAGACAGGGTCTCATGCAGCACAGGCTACTCTTGGACTCAGAGTGTATCCAAGGATAACCTTGAGTTCCTGCCCCTCTTTCTGCTCCACTGCTGAAGTGTTAGGATTACAGGTGTGCACCACCGCTTCCAGCTATGTGATGTAGGGGACCAAACCCAGGGCTTTGCTTGTGCGAGGCGAGCGCTCTGCCATCTGAGCTACAGCTTCAGTCCAAGAGTTTTTAAGTTTTTAAAACTTTAAACAAATATGAGGATATATTGGTAACAAATTCTGTAATTTCATATAATTTTCAAATTCTCAAAATACATTGTATCAAATCAAAATTAACTCTGCTCATGCTACAGCCTTGTTTTTCCCCTGAAATCACTCATTTTCTGAAGCCTGAATTGTTCTTCATAACACATTGTCAATCGTCTGTTATTACAAATGATTTATTCTTACAAAATAAAATCTGAGACATTTAGCAGTGTTTGTTAGCATCTTGGCATAGCCTGCTAAAAGTGACTTGATGTGTTTTCAAGTGCACGTGTCGCTGTCTAATAATACATTAAGCATATTTTTATGTGCCAGCAGAGCCTAATCCATCCTTTATTCATGATCATTTAAATGATAATCATTATGTCATGAAACAAACATCAAATCCTTCAGTATTATCCAAAAACGTTCTATCTTGTTCTATCTTTCATAAGGAAATGCTCTTTTTTTAAGGAAATGTTCTTAATTCCATTTTCAATGTCAAGAATATGTTTAGCTGGGCTGGAGAGATGGCTCAGCAGTTAAGAGCATTGCCTGCTCTTCCAAAGGTCCTGAGTTCAATTCCCAACAACCACATTGTGGCTCACAACCATCTACAGTGAGGTCTGGTGCCCTCTTCTGGCCTGTAGGCATATAAGCAATTAGGATACTGTATACATAATAAATAATAAATATTTTTTAAAAAAGAATAAGTTTAGCTCTCCAACAGCACACAACATTCTTTACTTTGTTGATATGCTGTCAGTATATGATAGAATGTGGAAATAAGTATATTCTTTCCACGTAAAGAAACGATAGTTGGCAAGTGCAAGAAGCTGAAGCGGTAGAGAAAGTAAGGGCGACTTACTCAGGAGCTAATATCCTTAATGGCCGTGGGAACAATAGTCTCTTTGAACTAAGGGTTCGGCATATCAAATTCCAATAGACACTCTTGTCTTTATTTTCCAGTAAAATATTCCTTTTTCATTGTGATGATGATTAGAACATTACTTATAGCCACTTACCACCAAAAGAATGTGCTGGAATCTAAGTAAAGAACTATCTAAAAATTGAATAGTGTACAGATGGGTGCCTACATATAATTAGACTACAGACAAAGGAATCTTCCAGTCAGACAAAGAAATGCTCTATTCAAACAATTCTATTGAGAAATAAGACTGAAAGATCATATCTGAACCTCTGCAGACTTCAACATGATGGGAGACCTCTCCTGAACCCATTGCACACTAACTGCGGGAGGCCCCTGTACTGGGGAGCCGGTTGCACTTCAGGGTGGCCTTTCCCCCTAACTAGGATAAAATTCCTCTCTCTGGGCTCAGAATTGCTCAGAAACAGAGAAGTAAAAACAATATCTTACCTAAATATTTTTCTAAAGGAAATTTGCATCAATGTCAAAACGTTTCATTTAGTTGAAGTAGATTTAGCGGTTTAAGAGCGTGCCTGCTGTCTTGTTTTTTACTGTTGTTACAATAAATTAAGTTGACAAAAGCAAGTTGAGAAGGAAAGGGGCTTCTGGCTCACAATTCCAGTTACAATCCATCGCGGGGATGGTGTCAAGGAGGTAAGAAGGTGGAGCAGCGAGGGACATTGCATCCACAGTCGGTGTAGAGAGCATGAGTTAGTGCGTGCACTCTAGCGCTTAGGGCCGTCTCTCATCTTCATTTGGCCTACACAGAGGGACTGCTCACCTCCCAGGTGGCTCTTCCTACCTCAGTTAATAGAATTAAGAAAAGCCTTCAGAGGGGCCCCTACATGCCAATCTAATCTAGACCCTTCCTCGTTGAGACCTCTTTCTAAGATCAAAACTATCCTACTTCTTAAGCTAAATCTTGTTTTATATATTTTGTTAATGTAGAACCATAAAGTAAATCATCCGGGAAAGGGTGAATTGACTGAAATTCAAAAGACAGGTTCTAACCTGTCTAAGAAATTGATTAGGCAAGTCAGTTAAATTCTTCATAACTTGAAAATGAATGAACTGAATAAATGAGCAGTTGACTACAGGAAAAAAGTTAAGAAGTTGAGGATGAAGAAACTGGACCGAGGGAGATGGCACTTTAATCTTACGTCGCTGTATGGACAGATGTGTTTTCTGAAAACCTTCATGAGTGTTGCTGCAGCTACTCTAGAAGTCTAGACTCCCTCAGGCTCCCGGCCAGCCCTTCTTAGTAATAGCACCATCAATCATCTTTCGGGGTCAACTCCTTGCCAAGAACTGCACTACTAACCTTCACTCGTTATCATAGCATTTGCTCTTCCTAATGGCCCTTTATTAACCCCTGTTAGCCTCAGGAAGCTGAGCAAGGCTAAACAACCCATCCAGCATTACCTAATTCATTAGTGGACGAACTAAGATTTGAACCAGGGACTTCTGTCATCAGAGCTTAGAATCTGAACCACCGTACAGACTGCTAAACAAGCTCCTTGTGACTGAAACCACTTCTCTGGAAAGCACTGCAGACGAGTCTGAGGCCAGAAGGCTAGGACTAATTGTATCTGCCCACAGGCACATCTGCATAGGCTCCCAACCTCACTGCAAAAAAAACCATGGCTGCTGTTTCCTGGCACACACTGCTAGCTCTCAGTTTACAAGAAATAGAATCCAAACTTGAAGAGCCAAATCCATTTTAAGTAATAAAGCATAATTTGTGAAAATGCATAGCAGGTTATAGTGTTTTATTGTTTTCTTCTTCTTAAGAACACAGTCATAGCCCCCTCCTTTACTCCTGAGATGGGGTCTATCGGCCCAGCCTGGCCTCAGACTGTGTTCTTCATGTCTCAGGCACTGGAGAACTTGGATTAAAGATCTGTGTCTCCACTTTCAGCTCGTTCTTGGTTTAAATTTCCTTTGACTGATATAAGAGTATGCCAACCTTGCCATTTAATCACTGGAAAGACAAAGAAGACAAAATATTTGAAAATTTTATCTTTCTTACCTATCCAAAACAACTTAAATATGGTCTTAGGGCCTTGCTCTAGTTAAGACGATGGTTCTCAACCTTACTAATGATATCACCCTTTAACACATTTCCTATGTTATGGTGACCCCACATAAAATCATGTTTTTGTTACTTAATAACTGCAATTTTTGTAAATATCTGTGTTTTCAGATGGTCTGAGGTGACCCCTGTGACCCAGAGGGATCACAACCCACAGGTTGAGAACCATGGAGTTAGGAGCCAGTCTAATGCAGTTAGAATCCTCTGCATCATCTCCCACACGGTGACACTCATGCAAAGAGGACAAGCACAGAGCAGCCAGTCTCTGCTTAACTTACCTTTCAGTCTGCGGGCATCGCCACGAAAAGTTAGAAAGATGAATGTGACTGAAGTGTCAAGAGCTAACACCCTGAACAGTGAAGCAGCGGCTGCTCATTGCCATGCGGCACAGCGCTGTGCTAACAGCTGACGGAAACCCCACTGAAGCAAGGTGAAACACAATTACAGCATGAAAAATACTAAAATAGGACTCTAGATCTGTCCAAATACTAGATTTTTTTAGCTATGATCAGCCAAAGTATTTGGACATTTGCTCAAAATCACTTCCTTGTAATTAGTTCATAAACATCAATCTCTAAAATGCTTTATGATCAAACAATTTTTTGAACCTCGGGCAAGAGTTGATTAAATATCTCAGATTACGAAAAATTGGGATGACTCTGAAATCATAACACCACCATAAGGCAAATACGCTTCCAAAAATTTAAAAGTAATACAAAGATAAAAGCTAATGATATGCTTAGTAGCCACAAGAGAATTATTTAACTTAAAAAAACCTACAGCTTAGTAAGGACCTAAAATCAGTTAAAAGTGAAACTACAGTAGTATCAAAATATAAAGTCTAAAAAAGTGTTGGTGAATACTGGTGAAATGGCTCAGCAGGTCAAGACAATAGCCATCCACAGAAGCCGAGCAGCCAGAGTGCCGTGAGAGGAATCCAATCAAAAGGTCAAAACTGAGAGACTCTACTGGACAGTTAATTTCTGGCTTCCATGTTAGTGATGCATGTGCCACCCCTAATCACTCAGACATGCAGCAATAATAAATACAAAATTTCAAAGTTGTGAGACACTAATGAATACTGTTTTATTAATGTTAATATGTAGGAGAATGTAAATATAGAGATATTAGGGACTTCTGTTAAACATGTGTTCATTTATTAAGGAACCGTCATCAAAAATATGCTATGTATTCACTTATATGTGGATATTAGCTACTAAATCAATGACAAAAAAAAGGTACAATCTGCGGAACCACAGAGGTTACATACAGAATAAGGTACTAGGGGGACAGGTGGAGCTCCCTAGGAATTAGAAATAGAATTTTTATGGACACACTGGAACAGGGGTGACTTGAATGGGAGAATCAGGTGAGAAGGGGAAGAGGGAGGTGAGGGAGAGAATATGGGGAGGGACAGTTTAAATTAAGAGCTATTTGAGGAATAGTATGGCAACCTAGTACAGTAGAAGTTTCCATATACATACGTGTGCACACGCATGCACACACAGAGACACAGAGACACAAAAAAAATCTGAATGATATCACCAAATAATGGGGGAGACAGAGCCCAACTGGACATCTCTTGCCACCAAATGACACTTCCAGTTCTAGGATATGTGTTACATCTAACTGAGCTGCTGGCCAAAGGAGTCTGTCCCATGGAATCCCCCAAACAAGCAAGGTGGTTGCCAAGACTCATAAACTGATGGCAAGGCCCCAGTGTTGAAGACAATACCTATACAGTTCATCGAACATGGAGAAATCTAGCTGGTGCCTTACGTTCTAGCATCTTTGGTACAGGAAATTACTCTTCACATACCAAAGGATAAATGGAAATACCAACCCACTGGTGTCCTACCTGCACAATATGTTAGTGCAATGGTGGCACAAACCTTGTGCAAGTGACCAGCCTGTATCTGATTTGACTTGAGGTCAAGTCCACAAGATGAAACCCATACCCAACCAACACTGCTTGGGTGACCAAGAACCTCAAACTGGAAAGCCACAGCCAGACAAGTGAAAGACTTCAGAACTCACAGCCCTAAATGAGATGTTTCTGTTAAATCCCTCCCCTTAAGGATCAGGGGAAAGGATCCTGCAAAAGAGGAGGAGGCAGAAAGAGTGTATGAGTCAGAGGGGATGGAGGACACTCGGCAAACAAGACCTTCAATTCAACAGAAGCAGCACACAAGAGCTGCAGAGGCTGAGGCAGAAAGCACAGTGCCTCCCAGGTCTGCATCAGATGAACTCACAGGTCTGCTTCAGATGCACTCACAGGTCTGCATCAGATGCACTCACAGGTCTGCATCAGATGCACTCACAGGTCTGCATCAGATGCACTGGTCTGCTTCAGATGCACTCCCGGGTCTGCATCAGATGCACTGGTCTGCTTCAGATGCACTCCCAGGTCTGCATCAGATGCACTGGTCTGCTTCAGATACACTGGTCTGCTTCAGATGCACTCCTAGGTCTGCTGCAGATGCAGTCCCACAGGAAGGAGAAGTGGACACATCCCCCATCCCTGACTCAGAAGGAATCCACAATTGATGACCACCTGCAAATGAAAGTTTACTTCTCTCCCAGGGAGTCTCACTTAGGGAAAAACTACTCTTAATGGCAGGCAGTAGTAGATTTTTGTTCTTTTTTTTAATATATATATAGCGCAGGTCTTTTGTACACACACACAAACACACACACATATTACAGCTTTCGGTTTTATGTTTTTATGGGATTCTTGAGTGTGCAAATGGGTGAGTATTTGTGTCTATATCTGTTTATCGGGCCTATTCTTGGGCTCTTTTTCTCCTGTTTGTTTTGTACTATTCTGATGTATTAGTTTCTGTTCTATCTTTTATTTTATTGTATTATATCATACTATGATATTGTTTTCCCTTAGAAGCCTGTTTGTTTTCTAATTAGACAGAAAGGGATGGGAATGCACAGGAGAGGAGGTGAAGGAGCTGGAGGGGTAGCGGGAGAGGAAAGTGCAATCAGGAAATATTTTATGAGAAAAAAATCTATTTTCAATAAAAAAATAAAAAAGAAACTCATCATTGCTCTTTCTTCATTTATGTAGATAAGAAGATTGCATATAAAGATTTATTTCTAGGAGAAGCAAAACTGATCACCACCTGTGAAGCAAAAACAAGTGAAGCAGAAATAAGGGCGGCAGTTGTCTCTTCCAACACAGCAGAACACGTGGGGCTAAAGAAGAGCAAGCTGCTCTTCCATCTCCGGCAGGCTGCCCTCCTGGATACAGAGAGACAGAGAGAAGCAACCTCACCCTGGCAGAAATTCTAACGGGACTTTTATACAGTTCGCACTGTGGAGTTTAAAGAATAGATTAATCTGGGGACAAACAGCATACTGAGAAAATTATCCTTGAGGGCATGAATTAATAAAGAAAAAGTTAGTGTTCCAAGTGGATTACTTGATCGGCATTTCCCATGTGAAAGAACTAGAGGCAGGAACTAGGTCTCACAGCCCAACCAGAGCAAAGTGGCAGTTACCAAGGGCAGCTTCGGCCATCAGTGACAAGTGGTCCTTCTCAGTTCCTGAACAAACATTCCACAAAATATAAAAACACGTACGGAGACAGACTTAGACGAGATTAGTATAAATAACTATTATGGCAACTCTCAAACAGTGAAAAAAGGAGAAATAAAAAAACTAGAAGTTACGATGGCGTTATCTTAAATCAGGCTGAAGTGTCGAGAACAGCTTCGAGGCAAGTATGTCCATGTGTGCTTTCTCTGCTATATGAAGTTTGGGTTAAGGCAGGAAAGCCATTATGCTTTTGAACATTCATATCACAATCTGGCGGGCAATTTTTTATTAGCTATTTTAATTTAATAAATATGCATCAAAGAATGAATAGTACTGAGTGTACCTTAGACATTCAAGCATTCGAATCTCACAGAGAGTGGATAGAAAAGCTTATTAGATTACCAAGACGGCATTGGGTCATTGTGCCAATGGCCGTTTGGATGGTGCGGACTGTCTTGGCAGTGGGGTCAGTGTCTGCCTCCCAGAGCCACTTACAGCTGAACCAGTACTCATTTATCCAAGGATGTACCAAGTAGGCTTTCTGTGCCTCTTTTTATAAATCAAAACTCTGCTACCCAAGATATGTGAAAAGAGAATAAAGATCCTTCACGTACAAACAGAAGAAGAAATGTTTGTGAATAGAATAAAATCAAAGCTGTAACTAGCTGTAGTAGAGATACTAATCCGTCTGACACACGGCGAGTGGCTGGGTCAAAGGTACCCTAGAAAGGGCAAGAAGCAGAAACACAGAACGCTCTATCAGTGAAAACTGACAATGGCATCCATTTTACATCTGATGTCTTTGGTCTAATAAGTATGTTATGGCTAAATATAATCACCACATGATGCGTAAGTTTCAATAACTCTGCTCTGATATGGAGAATTCTAAAGTAAAGGCTAGCAGTTCATCACACTTGCCTTCTCTGGATTGAGCTCGAGGTGGATGAAGCATCTTGTCTGACCCACTGTGCAAGTCGTGACCCCCGCCACAAAGCGCAGTTCATCAATTAGGTTCAGTCCCTCTTTCTGGAGAGTGGGAGCCGTTTGGTTAAGTGTGACTCGCCAAAAGACCTGCACATCTTCAAAGGCTCTGTATACAAAACAAACCCATGCAAGCAGTGAGAGAGTGACACACAGTCCCTGGCAGCTGTGCTAACTGTCCGTCCTCCTCCACAGACTTCTAGAAGATAAATAGAAAACTACAGCTAGCTGTCTCCATAGAGTTCTCTGATGCACACTGGTCGGTAATGAATCAGTGAGGAAAGTTAAGTAAAATTCTTTCTGTCCAACATAACAAAAATATGCAGACAAAAGGTAGGGATAATCTCTAACTGCAAGCAAATGGATATTATTTGTCTTTTCTCAATAATCTATTTAGAGGACAATACTACTCCTAAATACAGCTATAATCATAACATTTAAAGCAAAACGATGTCCTATATTTTGACAGAATAGGCCCCAGGTGAAGACATTAATCCATACAAGTAAGTGTGTATGCGCTGAGACCCAAAGTCTCACTACAGAATCCGGCTGCACGGAAGGCTCCGGTGCTGCCAGTGTCTCTGGAGCTCAGTGGTTAGAATCAGTCATCTCAGAGTGCTTATCCTGACAAAGTGACAGCCTAAATCATCTGCCAGTGATTTAGACGGTGTGCAAAGTGTTCGAGGCACTTCTATGTTATGGTCAAAACCCCAATGTGTCCAGTAATGGACAATGACAGCATCTCCAGGCTAGTGGGGGGCTTCGGCCAGTAAAAGCATTAGTCATCCTAGCCTGTGGACTTGAATTTCATCCCATGGGAGAACAGTGACAACTGAAAGTTGTCCTCTGACCGACCCATACCATCAGAGGGGCACACCCCACACCACAAGTAATAAAAATGTTTTCAATTATAAAAATGTATATTAAAATTGACTAACTAGCTTGCAGAAAACCTTCTATCAACACTCACTCTGCCCTCATGATTCTGTATACAAAGTTACATCTACACACTGACATACGTGCGCATATGCACATATCCAACCACACACACACACACACACTTACCTGTTTGGCTGCCTTGTGACAGCTAGGTGCTGTCTGCTCTCACCAGCTCCTTCCCTCAGTTCCAGGCCTCTTTGGGATTCCTCACTGAAGCCTATGATGCCATTGTGGAGGTCACTCCCTGGAAAGGAAAATGAGGGCTCTAATGCACCTAGGAACTGATGACACCCTCCCCCCCAGTTCCACAATAGTCTTCATAGCCCAGAGGAATAAATGAGAAGTTCACAGTGGGAGGGGAGAAGTATAATATCTAAGTATAATACCTTTTTCTAAAACTATTCCCAAACAAGACAAAACAAAATAGAGGAAGATGAGGCAAAAGTCCTCAAATCGAGGCTGGACAGGATTTTCTAAGGAGATTGCACAGCACATTTAACAGCCATTTGCAGTATACATGCCACAGAAAACAAACTCCATCAGAGCAACGACTGTCTTGACAGCTGTGCTCCCGGGACAAAAGCACCAGCTCCTGGCAAGCGGTTAATAAGTATTTGTCAAGGGAATGAACTATGTAAGTAATTCACCTTTTTTAAAGTGGGTTGACTTGACAGTTATTTCACACACTTCCTTCTCTGCTCCAGACAGAGAGAGAGAGAGAGAGAGAGAGAGAGAGAAAGAGAGAGAGAGAGAGAGAGAGAGAGAGAATGGTTATGCAATTCCTGAGAATCGGGAGTGTTAGAAGCTCAGATTATAGGAGATGATAGGAACCATTACACACACACACACACACACACACACACACACTGTCTCTCTCTCACACACACACATTGTCTATCTCTCTCTCACACATTCACACTCTTACACACATACACTTTCTCACACACACACACAAACTCTGTCTCTCACACACACTCACACATTCACACTCTCACACATACACTCTCTCTCACACACCCACACACCATGTGTGCACACTCACACACACACACACACACACACACAGCACCCTGACACAGTGACTGCGTGTCCTGCCAGCACAAGAGTGAACGTGGATTAAGCCAGTATCCTAACTACTGTACGTGCTGTCTTGTTCCGAGTATCCCAGTTTTTCAAAATGATCCTAGAAGGAAAAATCCTAAAGCAATCAGCCTCAAACACAACTCGAGCTCGTTCTCTCTGCTCTGAAGAGTAAGAAAACGTGGATACACGCATCATGGACATTCGTTCCCCTGTGCTTTTCATCAGCTAGATTTCCAACCCTCATTTTCATCAGTTAATCATTATAATCATTTCTTAGCTGAACATCACAATATGATGTTTTCTCTTTGGTATTAATTCTTACCCACACACCTTTGGTTCTCTTCTTTCCTGGGCGTTTACACTTCCCTGTTTTCTTTGTAGGGCAATAGCCACTGATAGGTGCTGTAGGAACTCCTTCAGCCAATAGCCTTGAAAATGCCAGCCCACTTTGGGCGTGGTCTCATATACTATATATGCAGATGTAAAGCGTCTGCCAGGCCCTTGGCTGCTGGAGTTGGTTCCAGTTCCCCACACATGTAGAGGACTGTGGATCTCTACTAAATTCTGTGAATTTAATCCCTAATAAATACGCCTTTATTATATTCCATTCTGGGCAAGTGTGGATTTCTTTCGCACAGCAACAGATCTTTCACACAGCAACAGAGAATGTTTAATTAACATTCTATTGTCACAGCTACGATAAATTTGAGCTACATTTTTAGTGAGGTGGTTTTAGATGTGACAGATTTATCACTTGGCTTATTTTAAAGTTTTAACATTTAAATGGGAAAAGATTATGAAAACTGGTTGAGGGTAAGAAGAATCAATAAAGTTAATGATCTAATTAAAACAGAAATATTATTAAGAGAAAAGGCCAGGTTATGACAGACTAGATGGAAAGATAAAAAAAATAAAAGACCTTAAAATAATGCAGTCATGTGGACATTACAGGTGACAGTATCAGGTGTGTTATATCTCTTGAAACTAAAGGACAGGAGTCTATTGCATCCCATGCAGATGACAGAGAATCCCACACTGCTCAGACAATTGAACATCCCATGCAGGTGACAGAGAATCTCACAATGCTCACACGTTTGAGGGGCACAGAATTGGTATCTGGGCAGACTTGGTGTGTCACATTGCCTGATAAATGCAGAAGCAGATTCATTCCAAATGCCATCCTGACCATGAAAGAGCCTTCTGCCAACCAGCTACCCAGGGCTAGAGTCCTTTCTATTACACAGAAACTAATGGAGCACTGTTTGGAACAGCAAGGAATCTCAAAGGAACCGTTTTTATTTTCACTGGACTGAGTAGACCACACTAATTAATAGATATTTTGGCTGTCAGCGGTGGTCATATCTGAATGGCTATAATAAAGCAAAATATTTAAACCATAGAATGTGAGTGTGGTGCTTAATTCCAAATTAATTTTAGTAGAAATATACAAATCAATTAAGCCAATATAAAACGCTTTCAGAAATGAGTTAAACTTTACAATGCTCCCAATAAACTGTTGGAATAGGAATGGTATTAATTATAATTAGTGAAAAGTTGTAGTATAATATTAATAGGAGAAACACTATAAAGGAAGTTACTATGACATCATAGCATAAATACGAGACAGCATTGTGCTCTCCTGGTGAGTCCTGAGAGTGCGCACAGCATATAGGTAGTTAATAGCATGGTATTGTATACTTTGAGATCGCTAAGAATAAACCTCAGATGTTCTCACCATGGAAGCAGTAAGTAATTGAGATGCTATATATGTATGTTAACTTGATTTAATTATTTGAAAATTTATTCAAACATTTCATTCCATGTATACACAGAATGCGAAGGTAATACATAGTCAAAATAAAACAAAATCATGAAGTGGCCTCGTTACTACTTTAGTTAGTAGTTGACAAGCTGATCTACTTTTTCTTTTTTTTTTTTTTTTTTTTTGGTTTTTCGAGACAGGGTTTCTCTGTGGCTTTGGAGCCTGTCCTGGAACTAGCTCTGTAGACCAGGCTGGTCTCGAACTCACAGAGATTTGCCTGCCTCTGCCTCCCGAGTGCTGGGATTAAAGGCGTGCGCCACCATCGCCCGGCTTGATCTACTTTTTCTAATGAAATATATAACGTTATTTCAAAGACTAAACTATAAGTTACCACCAAATCACGATGTGTGAGGAACTCCTAAAATAACTAAAAATGTAAGCTGCTGTTTTATGTATGTGTATATGTGCATATATGATATATACACTTATATGTGAGAGGGGAGGAAATAAAGGCTGCAAGGCATTAACTGTTCATTTGCTTTAGATCAAAAACCATACACAATTTTAAACTATATAACATAAATGGATAGGACTCTGTATGTGTGTATGCACATGTACATTTGTGTGTGTGTGTGCGTGCACATGTGTGTGAGTGTATCCAACTAGTAAAATGATTATATAAATAGTGTTGGGTCAAAAATGAATAAAAGACACTAATTTTAATCTAATTCATAACAAATACAAAGAATTTCTTGACAATGGCTTCTTTGTTTTAGGACTGATTACTGAAAATGGCTCAAAAATTTAAAATAAGGTTCTAAAACAAGATAAGCAATTGTATGTTTGGACATCAAACCCAGCATTTTTCTAGAAAAATAGTGTGGATTTAAAGACTTTTCTCTATGTTGTGAAACTACAGACTTGCAGACCATGTGCCTGACTCTTTCTATGTAACACACAGAATATATTAGATTATAAAACATGAATTTATGCTATAGTTCATCACTTTAGGAAGACAACTAGCTGTTGTTGCTATTGTTATTTAGACAGGATTTACTTTGTTTCCCTGGCTGACCTGGAACTCACTATGTAGACCAGGCTGGTTTTGAACTTAGAGAGCTCTGCCTGACTCTGCCACCTGAGTGCTGGGATTAAAGGAGTGTGCTACCATGTCTATTCTAAAGGAAGACACTTTTAATGAGTTACACGGGAGTCAAATGTCTTAGGTTGGAGTTCAGACAGACTGCTCTTCTTACAAACACTGCATTATATGTTCTCCGTCCTATGCCGCCATTACCTGTGATAATGATGACAGCAACGTCTGAGAACCCAGAGCTGTCCTTTCCTCTCACAATCTGCGCTCCCCCTCGAGGGTCTGTGAGGAACACATAGAAGAATTCCTGCCCCTCAGGTTCCTCATCATCGAGAATCTGAACCGATATTTTATGTTCTCTTTCCCCGTCTAGAAATGTAAGGGTGAGCGCCTGTTCTTCAAAGTCTTCTTCTTCAACGGCCCACGTTAGGTTGGCAACTCCATAGACATCCTGGAAGGGCCACACATTGGGTTCCTTCTGAACACATCTTCCACCAAAGGTCTTCGCTGTTACGCTGACATTGCCTGTGAAGCCACCAGTCCTCTGGATGAGGATTTCTGCAGTGCTTAATGTGCTATTCTTCCTTTCCTCTGCCACATAAATGACGGGAGGCCCAAGACTGAGTATCCCATAGACGGCATCAGGAACAGTTCCTGGAGCCAAGTCCGGCTTCTCGGACAAGGCAGCAGGAGTGGCGACAAGCTTCTCGGGGGTGGCAGGCACACCTGCTGTCTCTGTACCAGTGGGAGACATCTCAGTGGTGTGTGGGATGGCAGTCACCCTGCTTGTGCTCGGGTGTGTGGTGGGACTTGCTTCAGCGGCAGGAAGAGTGCTGTCAAGCGCCACCATCACGGCTGTCGTCGGGACAGAAACACCCACTCCAGCTGGGTCATCATTGTCCAGTATGGTGACCACTGCCACACTGTGATCTAGATTTAGACGAGGACTCCAATTCGCATCACCCTTTCTCAGTCCCCTATTTTCTACTGAAGTAAGATTAATGTAAAAAGTTTCTTCTATCTCGGGAAGCTGATCATCAGTAATGGTTATTTCAAAATCAGCCTCAGCTTGGAACCTTTGAAAAAAAACTCGGCCATTCTGAACGGGCTCAAAGTCTTCCAGCGGCTTGGCACTGCCTGCAGTCGTTGAGTAGGAGACCGTGATCAGATCACTATGAAACCCAAACAGTCTTTGCACGTGTATTCGGATCCTCTGTGCATCCTCCGACACTGTGAGATTTCTTGAACTAGGGGAAAACTGGAAGACTCCCATGGGTTCGATTTCAGCAGTAGCAAAGCCTGATCTGGAAAAAAATGAAATCATGAGAGCTGGTATGATGCAGAAAGGCCACTACAGAGTTCTTCAGCGCTTGGCATGCTGCCCACCCCTCTAAACACTCTAGAGAACCTGTGCACCTTCAAATCCGGGGGCCATACTTCCACACTGGTAAGGAAAAGCACAAGGGAGGCGCGAGCAGAGGCTGCAGAGGCGGGGACAGGACCTAACAGATTAGGGAGGTGCACGTCTGAGCGCCGATGCCGTTACACAGGAGCAGTGCTCTGAGGGTAAAGGAAGGGGTTCTGTGGCCAGGCCAAAGGGACACAAACCTCTAGGATGCAATGAAAGCTGGCTTTCTCTCACAGGTACCAAGCAGAGCTATTTTCCTATACTGTAAGCAAAATTCTTGTGTTTTCCAGCTCTTGATAAGGAAACTATTCTCTCACAAAATATAACAAAAACTTGGATGCAAGTTGGAAGAAATATCATTGGTTGAACAATTTATCCTTAACTCTTTTCTATGCATTTTTATTGGTGATAATTACACCAGAAGTTATATTTCGTAGAATACTAGCCTGCTCCTGACCACAAACATATTTTCTTTGGATAGCATTTATGAAAATTACATATAAATATGCTTATATTTATATATTGATAGGTCAGATTATCAATTACATGCATTTGGGTGATTTTTTAGTTGCATACCTCATGTCCTTCCGTCTCCACTGAGAAGCTTATAAACTACAGTGAGGAGGTCAGACAGTGCTCCGAGAACCTGAGTCACATACTAATTTGGTATGTAAGATATAGAGCTCATTACATAATCTATCTTGTCCTGGTCAGTGTTTTGTCGACTTGATGGAAGCTAGAGTTCTTGGTGAAAAGGAACCTCAAGTGAGAAAATGCCTCCATCAGCAGGCCTGTGGTCAGGTCTTGGGGCATCTTCCTGATTGATGATGAATTGGGGAGGCCCCAGAGCACTGGGAGCAGTGCTACCCCTTCCCTGTGGCCTGGGGCTGTACAAGTGTGCTGAATACGCCATGACGAGCAAGCCAGTAATCAGCATTCATCCATGGTTCTCACTTCACATCCCTTCCCTGACTTCCCTCAGTGGCGGCATGTGACCTGAGATCAAGTGACATAAACCTCTTCCTCCACATTTCTTTTGGGCATGCATTCTATGATATCAATAAAAAACCAACTAGAATACCACCTCTCTGTTCCTTTCCTCAGTTATAAAATGGGACACATAATGCCGAGAATGCAGTGGAGGTAGCAGAGCAGGGCGGCTTACAGACATCCCTGGATTTAGGGTAAGCACCAGAAATCTATTTGTCATTTATATTGGTGCTAAAGATCTTTAAATTTGTTACCTGAAGTATTTTCTTTGGACTAATAGTATCTTAAATGGGATTATGTATAATCGAACCATTCCTGTCTCTACAGATAACTATTCTCGATCTGCAGACATGTATGTAACCATTCTTGTACTTACGTGAGTCCATTGCTGTGTCTCTCAGGCCTGTCCGGAATTCTGGCAAAGGCCATGCCAAAAAAGAGCAAAGTCAACTGTGTTTAGGTAGAACACAGTTTTCTGAAAGTATACTGGGTTCTATGTAAACAGCCATTACAGATAAATAGCACCACTAAATAGAATTAAACAGAAACGAGCCACTGATTTCAGCAAGTTAACTAACTGTGATCCTTTACGAATATTTTTAATGGTGTGGGGAAATACGAGTTTGCAGCTCTTCCACAGAGGACAGCTGCTTTTCGAAACAGGAAGCTGCATCATTAGTGAATCTGAGAGTCCCAGCATCAGTTCTGAGGCTGGAGGTCAAGGCGAGCTCACTGCAAGGCAGAGAAGGTGGGGTCGCTAGGGAAAGTGCTCTCCTCCATCTCTGGCTGCAAGCCATGAGTTGCTCCACACCAGAACTTCATTTGCCTCTGCATCAAGGCAGAGCACCTCATGGTCTCTTGTTCAGGTCTGACGGAAACACTGCAACATAATTTCCTCAGATGGTGAAATTACCCTGGCCGTACCGAAGCTGCGCTCCACCCGCAGTGTTGCTCCTCAGGCCTGACAGGTGAAGGACAAAGGCCTCTGGCCGGCCAGGGCTGGGAAATGCCCACAGCACCATTCCCTTCCTCCGTTCTCCATGCAGAAAGGAAAGACTCCCTGGAAGAAGAACGATGGAGAAAGGTCTTACCACTGCTCACATCTGTCTTTTAAATTCTATTCTATGTGCATGGGTATTCTGCCAGCATGCATGTCTGTGTACTGTGTGTGTGCAGTGCTGTGGAGGCCAGAAGAGGACATACATGAGTCACAGGCAGTTCTGAGCAGTCCAGTGGGTGTTAGAAATGGAACCTAGGTCCTCTGGAAAAGCAGCCAGTACTCTTAACCACTGAGCCACCTCTCTGGGCCACTTGAGCTTCTAAAACTGAAATTTGACACTAAAACACATTCTAAAATGTCTTCTTTTCCAACATTTGATTTGGTTCCAAAAAGATAAAATGTTTAATAAATGGAATGAGAGATAAGTACATTTATAGATATTTCCTGAGGCTGCATAGCCCTGTTTCTCAGTCTCTGCTTCCTTCTTTTTCCCTTCCTCTCCCTCCTCCCCTCTGTCTTTCCCTCTCCCCTCCTCCTTCCCCTTTTCTTTCTTCTTTTTCCTTCTCCTCCCTCTTTCTCTCCAATTACCAAATCAAGCACTGTAAAGAGAATGGCCAGAATTGTGTTAGGCAAGTTTTCCTGTAAGTTTGGTGTTAAGATGTGGTTTAAATTCTAGACATTGCTATCACAAGAATTTGGGTAAAACATTACAATATGTGTATTTTACTTTAGATTACTTTATAAGAAAATATCATGAGTAAGACAGATTACAACTCTTAAGAACAGCCAATCGATTTAGGAATTATATTTATTATTCATTAATACTCAAATGTTATTATAAAATCTCAAAAGAGTAATCTAATTGATTTAAAAATATATACCCACTATTTGTGATTTCCTTTTTTGTTTAACCAAATTATTATAAATTCACTAAAACATTTTAAAAATTTACATTCAAACAAAGTCACACACAACAGGCACATAAAGAAGATTCCTACATAGAGACTGCAAGTGCCTCATTATACATGGGTGGACAAGCAATGCAAATGATAGAAAGGACAGAAGAGTAACAATGAGTAATGTGGAAAAGAGTGGCTGGAATGCAGGTAAGAAAGATAATAAACTCTCTTTAATTTATGGGATGAGCCAAAAAGAAAGTAGGAAGCATCTGGCATCAACTTAAACTCAAGTATATGGAGTGACGCCTGCCCATTTGTCATAAATGCTGGAGAACACGTGATAGGTGCAAGCTGTGTCTCTTTATTACTGTGTCTGACAAACAGGTTACTGAAAGTGACTTTTAACAAATTCCTAAAGCATTGACAGAGCCGTGTGCTTGCTCTTCCTCAACTGGACCTGGCATTCGAGCATTTCAATTTGATTGGAAAGTTCCTCCCTTCCTCGCCAAGGAGTAGATATCACCATAGATATGCAACGGAGCACTACCTCACCTGGGAGCACTGAATTAGGACTCACACAGCTATGTCCAGAGGAGGAATGACCCTGGACAGCCATCACTTTTACAGCACCCTGCAGCTGGGCTAGAAGAGCCACAACTCACCCAGTGTTGGCGTCATGTTGCCGATGACAACAGGCTCAGGGATGTCTGACCCAGGGGCGTATCCTATGGTCCAGGCCACAGACAGCCTGCCGTATGTGCCCCTCCTAGAAACCGTGACTTGGCTTGTGCCGGCTGTGATGTCCAAGAGTTGGAAAGCACTGGATTCAAATCCAACCTGAAGAAAGATAGGCTTTGAGGACTCAACTCCTGTCTAAATGCTCCTGGGCTCTGAAACATGGGTGAAATAGTAACTCCGCTTTGGATAATACAATTTATTCCCACATATGATAAAATATTCAGAAAAGAAGTACTTAAAAAAATCTGATTTGAAATTTCATTCTGCCCATCCTTCAGATTATAGTTTCTAGCTTTCTTTTTAAATATGTAATGGTTTGAATTATAAAATATCCAAAAAATGAATGTAATAATAATTAAATGAAATCAAAGCAAAAGAGTGCAAATTACATTGCTTTAAAAGTTTGTGGTGGCTATGTGTCTCTCGTTTATTCATCCTTTGAAGAGGCTAACTCACTAGATTGCGGAGGGTCACACTGAACTCCCAATCTCCCTGCCTCAGTTTCCAGAGTGCTTGGATAACAAACATGACCCACATGGCCAGTTCTTAGAGAACATTTTAGTGTGGCTTCTTAACTGGAGTCTTCCAGTCTCTCTAGAACTGAGAGTCGCCTCTCACAATTTTAACATTCCCGTCCTTCCTCCTCAAAGGAAGAGTGCATATTAAGGTTTCTGGTTTATTTTGTGAGGCACATTTGATATTGATATTTCTGTGAGACATATAGCACACTTGCTGTCTGTCTATTTGTTCCACTGGAATGATTATGCTCCACACAATCATCAAGGAAGAATCCATGTTGAGGGGAACTCTTCCCGGGTATATGATTTAGAGCTGAAGTTCATTCTAATCTGTGGTTTATAGGACATCAGCCTGATTTCCAGTCTCGTCCTCTCTGAACGAATAGCTCAAGTTACATCCCCTCGCCTCATTCATTACAATGGAAATCTAGTTATCACTAAACCAACATTGTAGATGAAGACATACCTTCCCTTTTAAAGTTCTGATGGGGCACATCTGCAAGTGTGGATGTCCTGAGAGACACTTCTGGAGCTCCGTAGCAACACTTTGGAAGCCAGAGAGCAACAGAACTTTAAGAGTCCTCTTTTCTATCTGGAACCAGGGCCCTGGTTACTGTGGCCCTGGACCTGGATCATACTGTGTAGAATTAGCTGGTCACACAGCGATCACCTGACTCTGCCTCCTGGGATTACAGGTGTGTGCCACCATGTACGGTCTGTTTTGGTTGTTTGTAATGTTCGTGGACTCCATTAGAGGCAGAATAAATTCATTCACAGTGGAGAAGTCCAGGAGGCAGCAGCTGAAGGACATCCACCAGTGACCTCAGACCATCCACATCCCCCCATGCAGTCCTCTGCCCCATACCACACCCCTGCAAGGCCAGGCTTGCCCTTGTCGCTGGGCCCCTTCTGAAGCAGTGGGGCAGGGCTACGTCTCAGAGCAGCTTGGGAAAACTCACGTCGCAGCCCAACAGCACCTTTTTTTTTTTTTTTTGGAAGGAACCTAAAGGGAAGGTTTTAGTTTTGTTTCTGGCGGGCCTTTGAAGTGACCCAGAATCATCTTTTTCCACAGAGATGGTAAACGACTCGCAGACTCGGGTTAGAACACTCCCCCACACTGGCGTGCATCAGCACAGACTTTCTGTCAGGCAAAGTCCAGATATTAAACGTGAACACTGTCAGCAGATGAAAGGTTCTACACTGCTTCATTCTGATTTTTAATTATTAGCATAAAATGCCTCAATATTAAAGGTTTAACATCAACACTTAGAAATTTTGGCTTTAGGTGACTGGTCCTTTTAAAAGGACCTTATATTCTAGACCATCTGTACAAGATAAAAATCTTTCAACACTGCTGAAAAGGCACATAAATCTTCTAACATTGAAAATTGACAAATTGTTTTTATATAATGGATCTTTTGATATTCACAGGTCTATTTTAAACTTGAGAAAGTTTAGAACTTTAAAATCCTAAAAACAAAAGCAAACAAACCCCCAAAATACCTTTCATAGTCTTCTCCTGGTAGCTCAACCATGCTTCCATGGACAGGCCCACCCCAAACACATGCGCAGCACAAACTGAGTTTGGTAAATTTTAAAAAGGGGGACAGGAAACTGAGTGAGTGGAGAGGTGAGTCATATAGCTTGTGGCATTATGGGGAAGGAGAAGAGAGCGAACATGACCAAACTTCACTGCATTCAGCTCACAAAGAAAAAGAACAAAAAAGCATATAAAAATTAATTAATTAATTCTTGAAGACCTTAGTCTTCCTGTTCGTGCTGCCCTCTTGTGGTTGGATGAGAGAACTACATCCAGAGCCAATTACCTGGGAATTGGCAGCTTCCTCGGGAACGGGAAGGATGGCAGATTTTGCTTCCTGGAGAATTGTTGGCAATCCATAGAGAGGTTCACTCAGAAGCACCACAGACACCAGCTGCACAGTGAAATTAGAGCCCAGGGGTAGAAAGACCTGGAAACAAAGGTTAGACAATCTTCAGAGTGAAACAGAGGCATGAGGCCTGGGTCACAGCACACGGCCTAAGTTCCGTGAGTAGAAGGCAGTTCCGTGGGTGCGGGCCTTCCAGGTATTTTTAGAGGGTGGTGTGCAGCTGTGGTGGTAGAGAATAAACACACAAACTTACAACATGTGCGAAGAATGGGACAGGAAGCACATAGTGAAGTGAAGGCAGCTAGCCCAGGGAGACCCACTTCCTCCCTCTCCATTAAGCAGTAACAAATGATTCTAAAGATAGCCACCCGGAATGGACGGTGACATGGATTGTCATTTCAATACTTTGTGCAAATAAAAATCATAAGCACTGGTGCTAGATGATGCATGTCAAAGTTTAGCATCTAGCAAGCTGGGCCATCCTGGGCTCACAAGGCCATCCTGGGCTCACAAGCTGTTGACAGACTAGGGCTGTCTGGAACCTGCGGTGTATCTTCTCATCCAAACACGGCTATGATGACGGCTCAGCCCAACTCAGTACCAAACCAGGAACATTCCTAAAAACATTGCATCTTGCCTGTGGAGCATCACAGCCTTTTCCCACCGTGAACTTCAACATAATCCTGCCCTTAGACCCACAAAACAGCATTGCTTCAAAACATGCAACATAAGAAAGTACAGATTTCATTCTCTCAAGATGACATTCTCTAAACGAAACGTTTGGGTCAATGCTAAGCAAGCAAACCACAACATTGTAAGTCCCAACAAAGACATTCACCTTTCCCAGAGGTCCCGTTCGCATCTACATCAACCAATGGCTGGGCAGCTAATGGGGCTTTATTCCAATTTCATGACGGATAAAGGATCAGGTGGTATTGTAAAGTACCAAGTCATTTATGTGACCCTTCCTGCCTAGGCCTGTTCAGTACACACAAGACCTGGGGCAAATGACATTATAGTTGAAAATGAATCATGTTTGGATTATATATGTTAGAATATATTTATATGTACATATAGATATACATACACACAGACATATATATCATGTTTGATAAACGTTGCATACAATTAAAAACCACTTAAGAGCATGCTATAGAGATGGTACCATGCATCCTGCCACGACAATGGACTAAACCTCTAGGATTCTAAGCTAGCCTCAATTAATCTTTCTTTTTCTAACAGTTGCTGTGGTAACAGTGTCTCTTCACAGCAATAGAAACCCTAACTAAGACACATGCTAAGTACAAATTCTTGTAATAGGTGTGCTGTTTGTCACATAAAGGAGCCTAACTGTCATGGGTCATAAGTTTGTATGAAACGTGGATGACATGAATGGAAAACTACTACACTTCCTCTTGAGTGTCTCATGGTTTCTTTCTGCCCCCTTTCAGATCCTGGGAGCTTTGATCAGATGTGCATATTCAAAGTGTAGCACTATCTTCAATTAAAGCTTGCCTATTTACAATACTTCTAGGCAGACCCATGGCATAGATTGGCAATGGAAGACATGTCATGCTGTCTATGAGTCTTCAGTTCTTCGCCAGTCTCCCGAATGTTGGACATGTCCGTCCACCTTCCAACCGCTTCTGCAGGAAAGAATCTTTAAGCAAGCAGCAAGTCTGGCCTGTCTCTTCTAGTCCTCCCTTAGCTGACGGAGCAGACCAGCATGACCGACATCACTCCAGGGCTCAGTACATCACCGAACTGTGCTGGGTGCTCCCCACAGGCTTCAGAATTCACTCTTCCCCCTTTCTCCACCGAGACAATACACTACACTCCCCATGACCTGGAGATTCCCTTCTAGTTTCATGATGCAAGCTTCTGATTTTTCTCAAGGCTCTAATCTAGGTATTTTCTGAGCAGATTTCTCAACCATAAACTACAAACACCATCAAGTAGCAGGTGAATGAATTAAACTAGTGTCTCTCATCTAACAGAATGACATGCATACTGTCCTTGCGATGATTTATAGAGCTGCTCATTCACTTCCTATGCGTTTAGACAGGGAAGACTGCCAGGATCTTCTAGCAGACTTCGATCAGGGCATGGTGTGTGTGTGTGTGTGTGTGTGTGTGTGTGTGTGTGTGTGTGTGTACACATGTGGCAGGTGTATCTGTGTGGGGGCATCTTATGTTTTTTAAACTGTTACTTTATTTTGAGCCATGGCCTTTCTGTATGTCCCTGGCTCGTCTGGGACTCACTATGTAGATCTCACTGGCCTCAAACTAGCTGAGATCTACCTGCCTCTGCCCTCCAGGACTCTGTTGTTTCTTTACTTTCATGGGGATGGAAAACACATGTATATCACTGCTCCCATGTGAAGGCTAATTCTCCCCTTCCACCATGCGTGTCACTGGGATTAAATTTAGGACATCTTAATGACAATGCCTTATTCCCCGAGCCATCTTACCCACCCCAGTCCATGCCCCCTGTGACAGATAAGTCTGTTAGACTCTTCCTCAATAACACCTAGACAGCCACGGTCAGTTTCACTGCTACAAATCTCTAGTTACAGAAGCAACGCCATCAGGCTTCAGTTCCCAGTACCCTGACCATTGCACTTCGTACTTACTAAACAAACGCCTTCCAAATCTGGATGGAAATCTAGCTGCTGATTCTGAATGGAAATCTGGTTCTCCATTCAGACCCTGCAATGCATTATGCAATAATTACTATGCATTTTCTAAGGCAGTTTTACGACTACCTTTAAATATTAAAATAAGCCTTTCAAATGATTAGGGGTTACAAAGGGCTCTCCCAATGGAGTACTGCTAGAATTTTCAGGAATTTGAAATAGTGCTACATACCTGATTCTTCAAGGGCACCAAGTCTACTTTATATGGGGTGCCATCTTTGATCACCAGCCGTCTCTCTTCATCTCCAGTAGCCACAGGGTCTTCTTCATTATCAGACAGTATTTGAAATCTAACGGCCACATCACCAAACATCCCGGCAAGGCGGGTAATGTTAATCTGGAGGGACCTGCTGAGGTTCTGCCCAACTAGTACTGACTGCCGATCTGAATACAAGGCAAACACGCCATGTGGGTCATCATTGGCAGACACGGAGAACCACGTGGTGCACTTTTCCAGGTCCAATTCTGCACCGCCCTCCACAGAAACCAGCTGCACGGCATATTCTTCCTGTATCTCAGGGATATCATCTGGCAGCAGTAGGACATCAAAGCTTGCTTCACTCTCTCCATCAGCGATGGGGAAAAAGCCACTGGTAGAAAGAAAGTCTCCAGTGACATCGAACTCGCTGCTCAGCTCCCAGTGCACCTGGGATGAAGAGAGGACAATCAGAGGTTACACAACTCAGCGTGTGGAGCAGGAAACCTCCCAGGTACATTTCCTCTGTGTCATGCAAAAAAGGCATGCAAATTACATGTTGTTACATTTAGACAAACTGGGAACTATATACTAATTCGGAAAGTACATTAGGTCCTTTCAAAGAGAATCTGAAGGACAGAGTGTTTGTTAATCTTATTATTAAGATTATTATTATATAATCTTCTAAAAAAAAGACCAAGATTTGGAAAGATAAAGAGAATCAAGTAAACTCTAAGTGCCAGTTCCACACAGACATCATTTTGTGAACGATGGACAATATTTCAAAGCCAAAAATCAGTATATGATGTATCCTAAATCATCCCTGGACATACACCCGGAGACCTGCGTACCATACTGGAGAGATTCTTCTATATCCGTGTTTATTACTGCCTCATTCGCTACAAGGAATTGGACCATTAACAGATGAATGGAAAATAAAATTCTGTGTGTGTGTGTGTGTGTGTGTGTGTGTGTGTGTGTGTGTGTGTGTGTATATATACTATTAAGCTTTAGAGAAAAAAGTTGAACTTCTGCATGAGAACTGGTGAACTTAGAATGTATAATATCAAGCAAATCTTTATATACAGAAGCTCAGGAATTAAAAACACACGCTTTCTCTCATGCGTGGAACCTAGCCAATAATACATGCATATATGTAAACAAATGCACACATGGCTATAGTAGAACATGAAGGAAAACAAGAAATGCTAGTTATTGGGGTGAGGAAGGGCTGAATACAGGTCGTGGTTGCTAATTATGAAAGAAGGCAAAAAGTGGATTGTTCTCCCAGTTCTAATTCTGACGTGGACTTTTGTTCTTGTTTGTTTTGGTGCTGGGTAAGCACACAAAACATCATTGATACTGAAACTATAACATTGAGCGGGATGCTCCACGGCTTCCATTCTGAACGCCCACTTTAACTGTAGTTATACAGACTTTGGGTCAGGTTAGTTTTGGCATGGGATGTTTTTATTTGGATTGCAAGTTTAACAGTAAAGTTTCTAAAAGCTTTCGAAGTAAGTATATAACTCATTATTGTTGTTGCTTTTTAAATAAATATTTTTAAAATAATAATAATTAATCATTACTTCACAAGGGCTGTGACCAGATCACAACTTTTAAACGAAAACAAACGAACAAACGTAGCTCATCTTCAGCTCAGAGGAGAGATGATCTGTTTATGGGAATTTCACAAACTGCGAAACGTGGCATTAGAACAAACAGATCCCCTTATCTATTATAGCCAAGCCATCAGAGCTCCCACAGCCACGCCATCAGCGCTCCCACAGACACGCCATCAGCGCTCCCACAGGCAAGCCATCAGCGCTCCCACAGACACGCCACCAGCGCTCCCACAGACACGCCACCAGCGCTCCCACAGACACGCCATCAGCGCTCCCACAGACACGCCATCGGAGCTCCCACAGACACGCCATCAGCGCTCCCACAGGCAAGCCATCAGCGCTCCCACAGACACGCCACCAGCGCTCCCACAGGCACGCCACCAGCGCTCCCACAGGCACGCCATCGGAGCTCCCACACCATCGGAGCTCCCACGCCATCGGAGCTCCCACAGCCACGCCATTAGAGCTCCCACAGACACGCCATTGGAGCTCCCACAGACACGCCATCAGCGTTCCAGAGCCACACCATCGGAGCTCCCACAGACACGCCATCGGAGCCTCCCACAGACACGCCATCAGAGCTCCCAGGCGCACAGATGCAGGCTTCACAAACAAACATGGAATGCAGTTCTTTAGAAAATGTTTGCTTACATAGAAATGTTCTCAGAGAAACAAAGCATCGACAAAGATGACAAGCAATTTACAAAAATCACTGTGGGACTTAAGAAAGGGAGCTTCTTGTTAGAGTAAGTGAGAAAATACAAAACACCTCAGCCCTTCATAATAATGAAGCTGATGGCTCTGTTCACTGTACCTAATTTAATTTAGAGAGCACATTCGGGGCTGGTTCTCGCTGCAGACTGCAAAGGCACTTCAACCTCTTAGTTCCTCTGAAAACTCTAGTAATTTCAAGTCAGCAAAGTCTTTAATTAACTAGAACATAAAGTTTCTCTGTTCCCCTAACCACATATGTGAGGCAAGCTGAAACTCACTCAAGAAAATCAAATAAAAAGCAATACCATGATCTCTCCAGAGACACCTTTGGCTCTTGTGACAAGGAAGGAAATGGATGTGGGTCCATCCAACGGCTGCGGCTCTGAATACATTTTCTTAGATAAAGACTCAGGAGCGAAATGAATGACTCCATTGGGATCGCCAAACTTTTGTACCTACCAAACATTAACAGGACGTCAATAGAATATAGGATAATGACAGAATCTAACAGATTAACCCTGGGATAACCAGAAGGAATTCTACACGTACTACTTGAATAAAATCTACCAATCCATTTGAGGTGAAAAAAAAAAGTCTTCCTCACTGTACTGACTATTGTCTAGATACAATCCGTTCCTACTCTCCAAAGAAAGAAGCGATCAGAAAGGGTATCTCAAGGAAGTCCAAAGGGTAATTTCAGGCCGGCGTTTTAGCCACCATATGCTTCCAACATTTAGCCAGGTGGTGTCGTTCAGATGCCTTCTATGACATAGAGCAGACAAAAGGCCCCGTGGCGGTCCTTGTTACTTTTGATGCTGAGAATCAAGCCCGGGAATTGCGCATGCTCACCAAGTGTTTTACCACTGAGTAATACTCCCCAGCCCCCATGCTGTTTCATTTTATGCACCAAATGGGCAAGGATATGATGTTAACTTGTCTAAAACACCGTTCTAGATATTGCTGAGAAAGTCTTGTAGATACAATTAACTTTCAAATCGCTTGTTTCTAAATAAAACGTATTATCCTCAATAATGTGGGTAGATCTCATCCAATCAACTGAAAGACGGAATGATAAAGACCGAAGATTGGAACCTAGAAGCCATGCTTGAGTTTCCTGTCCCTGCCATGTGGAATAAATACCAAGCCCACTGCATCTCTTCCATGTTTCCTGCCTACTGACCAAAATCATACATTCCTCCCTCCCTCTCTCTTTCCCTCCTTCCCTTCTTCTCTCCCTTCCCTGTCTGCTCCCTCTCTATCTCTCACCATACATGGTATACATGTGCATGTGTGCCTGTGTGTATGTGCATGCATGTATGCATGTTTGCAATGAGCACGTGTGTGCAGGCATGTGTGTGTTTCCCTTTGGCTCTCTTTCTCAGGAAACCACTAACAGATTCAGACACCAAACAGTGTTTTCAGAAACAAATCTATCATTTCTCTTTACCGGTTTTCAAAGCCAGCCATTATTGTCCCCAGAGCTCCCCCCGCTGAACTGTATAACTCATATGGAAGATGTCAGAGTCAGGCCAGAGCCAACACCACATCACTGTGCCAAGTGAGCAGGAACCTCTAGTCCGACTCATTAAACATTAAGAATTTTTTTTACAAGTCTGATGACAAGATACTCTATTTACCACAACACAATAAATAACGCATCTCTATATATGTCAAATATTCTCCCACACCAAATTTTCTCTAATATTATAAAATAAGCAATTTAGCATTCTATTAAAATCTCAACAAAAATTATCAATAATGAAGCTATCGTGTAATTAACTAGTATAAAAATGAGAATATTTGACTCATGAAAATTACTAAAATTTTATGTTATTGTTTATTTTGAGACAGGGTCAGTTGTATACCAGGCTGGCTCCAAACTCACTATGTAGCAGAGGCTAACCCTGAATTTCTGATCCTCCTGCCTCCCCTCCTCAGTCCTGGGAATCTATTATAGGTGTAATCCACCACAGCTGGGCTTTGGAAAGCTAGGCTCAAAGCCTGGGTTTCACACATGCTAGGCACGCAGCATACCAGCTGAGCCACGTCCCCAGCCAGCCCTTCCGAGGGTTCTTGCATTTCTGTTCAGCATTGGCGTGTCTCAAGCCATAGGAACAGCTTATGGTAAAACCATTAGATCCAAACGTTTGTGGCAAAGACACTCAGACTTACTGTTATCGTGACAGCTTTCGCTCTGGGATCTAACCTAGCATTTTTCAAAGGCGTAAGCTGCACTATGAATGTTTCTTCAGCTTCAGTCTCCTCGTGAGGACAAACGGTGACAACGATGGTTCTCACACTGCCGTCTCCCTCCCTGAAAGAGACTGTGCCACTCACAGGATCCTCAATGTCTCCATTCTGCGGCGGTAAGGCTTCTTGAGAATTGGGCCCCATTATCTCCCAGCTCACCTGCAAGGCATGATCAGTGTTAAGCAGGGGATTTGTGCACTATGTGCGCTATTAGAAAAAGCACGCAAAGATGAAACTATTCTAGGACACGCTGGGCTAACTTCTGACTTACCTGAGATGAAAATAATATTTTCAAATAAACACTTGAAAATAGTATCTAGTAATTTGTAATCATTTCAGAAAAACAAAATTGTATTTTAAGTATTTATATTACAAATATACGACATTGGTAAAGTTTAAGAGTCCAACATTGTCCAGCATGTGCTTGGATTCTGCCGATCAGAGCATGGTAGCATAGACACCAAAACTGAAATTTCTGACCTGTAAAGTTTTTTTCTGAAGATGCTTAAATTCTCATTATAAAATGAGTGCAAGTGTTCATCGGTTTGATCAGAAACTATTATTCGGATATAAAATACATGCTTTAGGTTTCTATCCTTCTCATTTGTTTTGTTTTCTTATCCTCTGGAGGAAAAGGACCATGCAGTTCCTTTGGCTTATCACGTTCTGCTCTGCAGCATTGGCCACTCCCTCCCGCTGGAAACCACGCCCCTTCTTTCTTGCTTCCCGCGATGCTTACAGGACTCTGCCCTCCTGGTTTCCCTCCTTACTCCCCAGCCTTCCTGTCTCCGATCCCAGCTCTGCAGTCTTCACAGCTCTAGCTCTATCACAGGCTCGGGCTTCAGTGGCTCCCTACACATAAACCCCTGCCATACCTGGTCATCCCTGGCCACCTAACAACAAGCAGACTCAGTCTCCGTCACCCCTCCATGGCCTTGCCCAGCAGGATCTCAAATCAACATATACAAAGCAGAATTCTTAAATATTCGCCGCAGCCATGAAACTTTATAAGGCTGGCACCACATTCCAGCTGCTTCTGGGAGTCACCCATGATTTCTCTCTTCTTCCTCCTCCATCTTTGACCCAACAACCTGTCCACATCTTGTCATCTCTGTCCCCGTCACTCCTGACTACAGGACAGAAGCCCTAACCACCCTTCCTGCTTGCACACGGCTCCACGGACTTCTTGTCAGCCATAGCTGAGCCACGCAAGTGCAAACAGGGTAGCGCATTCTCTGGTGAAGCCTCCTTAATGCCGTGCTGGCCACACGCGTGATGTCTCAGCCGGGTCCTGCACCAGTCCTAAGTCCTGCGTCATCAGTGACCTGTACACTGTCTGACCCTTTCGTTTAATGCCCAACGACGTGGACTTCTTCCAACAAGTCAGGTTTGCTCCTCTGCAGGATCCTTCATTCCTTTCTCCCAAATCATTACAGACTGGGTAACACAGGTCATTCAGACGGTGTATCCCAACATTACAAGCAGAATTCAACACAATTGTAATTTTAAAAAAAGAGAGGAAAAGAAAAACATCTAGTTTGTGACTATTCAGGTTTATGAGCACTGTGAAAGCAGGGATGACGTCATTTCCAAACACATTCTCTTCCTGTTAGACTGACTGATGATTATCACAGTCGTTTATGTGCTTCCTCATTTGCTGCTAAGAGTCCCTGAGAACAGATTACTGCTTCTACACTTCTACAGACTTCATCAGGCTCAGGAGCCACTCAACACTTTACCGTAATTAGCAAATACTACAAATAAATAAACAAACAAACATCTGGGGAATAAGAAGATCCAACGTCATAGATTAAACATCAGAATTACTTTAACATCAGAGAAAGAATGCCCCTACCTGACTCTCCCCCAAGAGTCCTCCAGTCCGCTGCAGTACCAAGTGTAAAAACATCGTGGAGTTGGGGTTAGGAATCAAAATTTTGCTTTGGTTGAGAAATCTTATGACACCGAACGGGGAATCACTCTTGGTAATTGTGATTTTGCTCACTAGGTGGCGCCCGAGGATTGCTCCATCAGAAGCTCCAGTGAGCAGAATTTCAAACTGTTCCTCAAATTCGCTACATGGCAAGAAGGAGCAATCTGTGAGTCTAAACATATTAAAACGCCTGAAAAATCCAAATAGCTAGACATTTCCCAAATTGGCCATCCATATTCAAGGCACAACAGGCACACACCAGGAGAAGGGTGCTTAGAAAAAAGCAGACTCAACATGAAGCTCTCAGGACCCAGACATCAGACTTTTAAACTGTGGAAGGATACAGAAACTGGACCCAAAAATGCTGCCACATCCTTATCAGGCTGTGTAAGGAGCAGAAGTTAGGGTTTTTTATCTGAGAAAGACACGAGGTATACAACCACAGTGCCGTCTTCTTTCCTGGTACCCCCTACACTCTCTCTCTCTCTCTCTCTCTCTCTCTCTCTCTCTCTGTCTCTCTCTCTCTGTCTCTCTCTCTCTCTGTCTCTCTCTCTCTGTCTCTCTCTCTCTCTGTCTCTCTCTCTCTCTCTGTCTCTCTCTCTCTCTCTCTCTCTCTCTCTCTCTCTCTCTCTCTCTCTCAAGTGTTGTCAGCAGGAATGCTCGTCATCAGGCCCAGGTACCCACTGCTTCCTCTATGACCAACCTTGCGCTGCCGTTGACGATGGAGACATTTATAAAGCTTAGGTTCTGCCCATGCTGAAAGGTGACTGTGCTGCCGTGCAGTACGTAACCTCCTGGGACAGCAGAGAAGCCCCGGGACATGAAGTCAGCTGACACGTGGCCATACGTTCCACGGAGCCTCAGCACGGGGATCGTGATCACGCGGGCATCTTCCTCCACTGTAACGGAATGTGCAATTAGCCGGGTTACTAGAGAAAGCAAAGGACGCTCGCACGACAGAGCCAGACTGTAGTAGGCAACTCAAAATAATAGTCCAGTGCTCACGCGCATGGTTTTCACAGTTCATAAGTGAAATTAGTGAAACTTTTAAAAATTAGTGAAAGCTTTGTCCCTTTTATCTTTTCATGAAGAATATAGTTTGCCAGATGTTAAGATTTAAAATGACTAATTTTTAAAAATGTAAGCAACCTATGAGCACTCTTTCTCTTCATGCTGTGCACAAAGAAGAAACTCTTGCTTGAGACGGTGGGAGATAAACACAGGGTGTCCATAGAGGGGAGGTAATCTGGATCGCCTCTGCACATTCAGCTGAAATATAAACAGTGCATGTAAGGCAGCCTTACGCTATTTCTATTGTGGGGTATCTTTCACATTTATATTGTGTGTGTGTACATATACATATGTGTGCGTGCGCTAATGTGCACGTGTGTGTGTATATGTGTGTGTGCGTGCGCTAATGTGCATATGTGCATGTGTATATACAGATACATACTTATATTTGCATACATGGCACATGTGTGGTACTCAGAGGCCAGATCCCTTCTTCCTCCAGCTGGGTTTCCAGGTTTGATTTCAGCTTTCAGGCTTGGCAGCAAATGCATTTACCCACTGGGCTATCTTGATATCCCTTGTATGAATATTTTTAAATCTACATATATAAACTATTGTAATGTTGACCAGAGAAAATTGGAAAATACCAATATTCATGTTTGATTTCAATTCCAAAATTCAGATTCAAATTTTAAAAAGTATTTCCTAGCAAAAATTCCTCCCCGAAGCAGTAAATTATTGAGAAATGGGCAAATAGAAAAAAATCGTATTTATTTCTTAATGCAAACAAGCAACATCACTTTATCAGTAATGGGTTGAAACTCACAAAATAGTTTAAGTAATAAGCCACGGCTTATCCAAAAAGTCCAGAGAAAGCATGCAGGAGGGGGTTCTGTTCAGGGTTTAAGACAGCTAGACAAGGAGTCTGAGGAGAGGCGATGGAGCCCATGAACGATTTGCAAAAACGAGGTAATACGTTTATTTTTAAATTATGTATATTTTTTAATTTTTGTTTAGACAGGGTTCGCTGTGTAGCTCTGGCTGTCCTAGAATTTGCTCTGTAGACCAGGCTGGTCTTGGACTCACAGAGATCCGCCTGCCTCTGCCTCCTGAGTGCCAGATTAAAGGCGTGCGCCACCACCCACCTTACTTCTAAATGATATTTACATTTTGCCATTGAACAGAAGCGTATTCTAGAAAGGTAGTCCTCTCTTTCTGCCCAGAAAGGAATGTAACCAAGCATTTTATGTCCTGATAGCACATAAGGGAACTGCGGCCCTGGGCAAGCCTGAGAGAGGGGCTGAAGCCTTGACCAGGCCTAGGTCTGATCTGCAGCTACAGCACAGGAGAATGCTCATTTCGATGGTGATATTCACCAGAGAGTAAGTAGACACTAAGCTATGATCATACCAAATTAATTTACATAAACATGAAAGTTTTTCTTTTTTAAAAACTAGATTTATTTAATTTTTATTCATGTAAATGTGTCTTTGAATATGCAAGGCCAGAAGAGGGCATCAGATCCCCTAGAGCTGGAGTTCCTGGCAGTTTTGAGCAGCCAGATGTGGATGTGGGAAACCAAACTCCAGTGTTTTGCGAGAGTGGCGTGTAGTTTGGTTTTTGGGAAGAGAGAATATTAATTGAAAAGATAGCTCCATAAGACTGGCCTGTAGGCAAACCTGTGGGGTGCTATCTTAATTAATGATACATATGTGAGACCCAAGCATGAGTGAGGTCACCCCTGGGCAAGGGAGTCCCAGATGGGATAAGAAAGCAAACTGAGCAAGCCAGGAGGATGGTCAGCAGGCAGTGTCCCCCACGGCTTCGGGATCAGCTCCCCATTCCAGGTTCCTGCCTTGAGTTCCCTCCCAGACTCCTGGATGATGGACTGCAGCCAGAAGATGCCGTAAACCCTTTCCTCCTCAAGCTGCTCTGGCCAGGGGGCTTTATCTTGGCAATAGAAATCCAGCTAAGACAGGCATCAAGCAGCCTTAACCACTGAGTCATCTTTCCAGCCCCTTAACGATGCTATAAACAGACATATTTGAATCATCCTTGAAGTTTAAACACCAATTATTCTCCTAGCAAAATACAGAGATGCAAGACTCCCTAAAAGTAACTGAAAATAATTTTTAATGTAGGGATATTTTGTGATCATACAAAAGAGTACATATAAAAACTCAGAGAGAATGCTGTGATCATTAGGACCAGCCGAGTAAGCTTACCTGAGATGGCCGTGTACTTCGGGTCAAATTCAATGACGCCCTCCACATTATCATTTTCCATGATTATGATCTGAACAATGGAGACGTTTCCAATTACAGGAGGCTGATCTAGCTGAAGTCCAGTCTCTTGGATGGTAAAATCATAGCCTCTTCCAGAGTCATAGGAAACAAAATGAAAACATAACAAGATAACAAGCATGCGCATGTGTACCATGAATATAGCGGTCTTTCTAGCTCCTATACCTAGTGCAGTACTGCACAGTGAAATCACGGCCTTACGCATGCTAGGCAAATGCTCTACCCCAGAGCTGGAACGAACTTAAGCTGTCTGGTGTGAAGCAAGGTTTTTATGTGGCTCCCAAGTATCGGCGCTTACATAAAATAAAGGCTAGTATAAAATTACAAGTTTGGGCAAAATAAAAATAATAAGGCTACAAGGCAATGCAATTAATTATAATCAATATCTTCCAATCCAGTCCTCAGCTTATTTGAATAACAACAACCTATTTGTGCAAAAGACTCAGACTGATGTCACTCCCATCAACGAGCTTGGACTTCCAGGTCCTTATGGCATTTCAATTCCTGAAGTGAAAGAATTTTTTAAAAAATACATGACAGTTCCAATCCTTCCTTCAATTCCCAAATTTTTAGGTGGTGCTCATAGGTTCATCTTATACTGAAATATTGAGATCTGCTAAATACGATCGCCGGCGAAGCGAACTTAGAGCAGCACACGCTGAAACACTAAATGGGAGGAGTAACTGCGCTCCTCGGCACCAGATCTGCCGTGGACTGCCTGGACAACAGAAGTCCCACCAAAGCACCAGTTGTCTACCGAGAGGCAGTACAGGAAGTGCACCGTATTCTACTGCCCCCTTCGTGTCAAAGGAAGCCTAGTAATTATCGGCAAGCAAAGACTGTTTCCCACAATTCACATGGAAATTTATCTCTGAAAGAGTAGTCAAGATAGCAAAATCTCTAAGTCCTAGCTCATCAAAGTCGCAAACACGCTGGCCCAGGTGGGGAGCTGCTCTTTCCACACTGCCTTCAGGGAAGCAAGACTGAGCAAGGGAAGGGACTGAATTCCCACTGCCAGGCACTGAATCATTTCTTGAAGATGGAAGACTTAGCTCTCTAAGGCTAAGAATGCACACTCTGCATATGCTTCTGAGTGAAATACTGAGTTGTGAAAATTTATATGTGCACTGGCTGGTTTGTGTGTCAACCTGACCCAAGCTAGAGTCATCAGAGAAGAAGGAGCCTCAGCTGAGGAAATGCCTCCATGAGATCCAGCTATAAAGTATTTTCTCACTTAGTGATCAATGGGGAGGGCCCAGGCCATGTGAGTGGTGCCATGCCTGGGCTGGTGGTCCTGAATTCTGTAAGAAGGAAGACTGAGCAAGTCATGAGGAGCAAGCCCTCCATGGCCACCGCTTCAGCTCCTGCCTTTTGGTTCCAGACCTGTTTAGCACCTGTCCTGACTTCCTTCAATGATAAACAGTAATATGGTCATATAAGATAAATAAACCCTCTTCTCCCCAACTTGCCTTTTTGGTCATGGTATTTCGTTGCAGTTATAGGAACTTGAAGACAGTATGTAACTAATGGATATATATTCTAATCCATAAGAAAACTTCCAGTCTTCTCTGAATTCATGCATTGTTCTAGGAAAAGGTCCCCTCCTGGGCCCTTTGTAGACTGAACAGGGATGACTGAGTCAACCAGAGCAGTTCACTGTGTTAGTCATGTCTCCTACTTTGTCAATTAAGCCAGCTTCGGAGAAGACACAAGCCTCAATATGATGAATTTTGATTCTTTATTGAAAACATGCTGCACAAGTTTTGTCAACTACCATTCGATTTTTTTCCCCAGTTTAAACTGCTATTGGGCAAGGATCGATCTCATTGACCCACCGGGAAGGCAGCAGAGACTTTGGTATACCAAAGACATCTGCTTCCCACTCCACTCGTTCAGGGGTCCAGAAGGGCCACCCCAGATGAGCGCTGCCCTGGAAAACAGCTGGGCTAATGCCACAGGAGCTGAGATGCCCCAGCAATTCCCTGGCTTTGCCGGACAAAGGCACAGAACAGGAACATGCTCTCTCAGCATGGAGGTAGGGGAGTAAAGTCCAGAAAATTAGGAAAGTTGCAGTCTGTCTTAATTTCTCTGTTCAGTCCTGGCCCAATGTCTTTCCCCCCTTGCTTTCTCCTCACGCCCCCATTTCCTTTCCTTTACCTTCCCTGGAGGTCCACTTTTGTAAGGGAGAGAGCAAACTCCTCCGGGCCTTCAGCAAGGTCGTCGTCAAGGATTTCAACATGCAGACTTTTCGCCGTCTCTCTGGCTTCGAAGAGGAGCTCCCCTGATGCGGGAACGAAGTCCCAGCCTGCCTTGGCCGTGTGGCTATCAGTCTCATGCCAGACTCGCACGCGTCCGAAAGAGCCACCGGAGCGGACAACTGTGACATTAACCTGGAAGAAAATCGCTTACCTGTTTAATTTGAGTGTTTAATCCACTGAACAAATCATCTCTAATTAAAGATTCTTTTTACTGGGATTATGCTGGAATTAAATTTAACTCTATACATTTATAGAAATTACATGTTATAATAATGATATCAGAAAGAAATTAATCCATTGGGGGAAAGCTTTAGAAAAGAAACATCAAAAGCATTTTGATGTCTGCTCAGCACACTACAAACAAAAGGAGCAGTAAGAGCTGAAGCTGCCAGCGCCATACCCTCTGCGCTGCTTCTGAGACTCGAAGCTGCTCATGTGAAAATGAGAACCGGCCATAAGGGTCATCACTGGCCACCATGGTGACACTGGCGGTGACGCTGGATTCATTCAGTGCCCCACCCTCACTGACTCCAGTCAGCTGAAACTCATAGGAACACTTCTCCTCAGGGATGTCGTCATTCAGAGCCTGGGGAAGTTACAAAAACAAAAAAAAGGCATAATGTAAGGAAGTGTCCTATCCACAGAAACAGCCACGGACTCTGTAACCTCCCTCCGATTCTACACATACACACACACAAACACACACACACACTCATGCACACACACAAACACACACACACACTCATGCACACACACAAACACACACACACATACACACACACACACGCACACACACACACACGCACGCGGGCTAACAGATGGCAGTCACACTGGTACCTGAATGACTACGGTAGCCTCAGACTGTCCGTCCTGCATTGTTAGCTGTCCTGACGTTTCAGCAAACTCCCCCAAGGAAGGAGGAACTAGCCTCCAGTACACCGTGATCTCCCCTGAGACCCCTGGGCCACGAACAAGGCTACAATACATGGATATACATTTAGTACATTTTTAACTCATGGTATTCCCTAAATATTTTCTGTGCCTTTCAACCAATTTTCACTCATCTCAAGAATACCATGCTTTTAAATAACCTTGCCGATCAATTGTAAACCAGGCAAAAGTCTTAGAATTCCAAGGGAGAAATGTTATAATCCCTAAACTAGCATATGTCTACATCGACAAAAATGAACACTAAACCTGAAGGTTTAAAGAAACAAAAATCAGCATTTATGAATTTTGTTTCACATCCACATCGACTAGGAGAAGAAGCCTAACAGGTCCTCTGAAGAACAGAAACACCTGAGCAGCCGCATGGAAAGGAGGAAGTCCAGACCAGGTATGGACTTCAGACAGCAGCATAAGAAAATCTCCGGCCCAGCCCAGCTACTGCACTGGTAACTGCTGCTTCGTTTCTCGGAAGAAAATGTGGAGTCGAGCCTGCCCCAGTGACACTGACTCAGTTGTGAGGTGGACTTAGAAGCAGGCGCTCTTAAGCCTTTTGCTGGAAGTGACTTTCTGTTAATTTATTAGCTGGAAATGCAACCAAATCTTTTACGTAGACCTGTTGGCTAATCATCTTTTTCAATGTGGAAAATTTTAGTAACTCCCCTCATTTTTGTGTGAGCATAAAATTGTTGTGAAATTAGTGAACTATTTTTTAATACTGTTTTCATTTATTTTACACGCCAACCCCAATTTCCTTTCCCCCACCTCCCATCTACCAACCCCCCACTACTCCTCCTTGGCCTCCTTTCTGAAAGGGCAGGCCTCCCACGGGTTGACCAGGAGTCTTAATGAATTAGCAGCTTAATGATGCTATGTGCTGAATTTCTAGGTTTTCCATCCACAAAACTTTTCCACTTACAATCGTTAACTTTTTAATGTTTAATATCTGTATACAACATATGTTATATCTTGGTACTGTCAAACTAATTCATACCCTTAGAACTTGCTAGCAGGAGAAGACTGCACCTTGGTGCTCTTCCTGACTAAAAAAGAAGGGTTTTAAAACTTGTAGCTATGCTATGCTATATTGAAAACTTAAGTTTACATTTTTTTTTGCTTAAGTCAGTTTTTGCTGCTAAATTCATCAAATGTTTTTCTCTGTAACAATTACTTAAATTAGCTTATCTTCTTTTCACCTCAAGAATACATGAAGCAAACCTTTTGATCAATAAATATATATGTTTACTCCTGAAATAAATGCAATTTTGCTTTGATTTACCATACTTTTCTACATTTGGGAATTTTTGGATGCAGGATCTCACACTATGCAGCCCTATGTGCCCTGGACTTTGCTATGTAGACCAGGCTGGCCTCAGATCACAGACAGCTGCCGAGAATTGGGATAAAAGCTCTATACTGTGTAGTGCATACGGAGGGAGTGACTCAGCGTGGATGCAGTGCCCGATGAGGCTGCCGATTTTATCCCCGTGGGTGCTCCTGGCTGTGGGCTGTGCAGTTCATCCCTAAAAGAACAAGACTACTTGTGTTCTAGCTACAAGACAGCTTGGGTAGAGATTTTAATTTTGGCTTGAGGGTTGTTCTATTCTCCACACAATTCTTACCAGGACATAATGTGGTAATGAGTATTATGCATGCTTGAGAATGGTGATCAAGGCAGTGTTCTTAATCTTCCTAATGATGTGACCTTTAACACAGTTCTTCATATGTGGTGAATTCCCAACAGTAAAATAATTTTGTTGCTACTTCATAACTGTAATTTTGCTACTGTTTTGATTGTAATGTAAATATCTGTTATGTGGGCTGAGATCCCTTGCTCTAGGCTAATTAAATTAAATAAAGAAAAAGTTCCTAAAATCCTCACCTGATGAAGGCAGTGCCATTATATGTTGCTGAGGGTTCCCCAATCATGACGTGTCTAGATGATGAAGCAATCCCCACTTCTGATGCGGCGTTATCTCCTCGAATGATTATCGATGCACTGCCTAAGTTAGATCATATAGTCCATTTTGATGCAAACATGTAAATGCACACACACACACACACACACACCAATTAAACTAAGATGGCAATACCAGCAGGTTTGCTCTGATAGCCACCTTTCACTAGGAGGGTTGAAAGGCACACGGAGGCACTGGAGCATCTGAAGAGTTTCCCATGATCACACTTGCAGAAACAGCCAGCAGACACTTGGCAAAAGCCCCACTCTCTGGATAAGCAAGCTCTCCTCTACCGCATGCCTGAACTGCTCCTACAGTGTTCACCCTACTGCTTTGGCTGTGTGGCCTTGTCAGTGGGATTCTTGAGGGCCCTTTCTTAACTTTTAATTTCCTGACTACTAGTCAAGAAGCTGATCACTTACAATTATTGAAATGTCAATTAAATCATCTAATAATTTGAGAATATATATAACAACTTAACCGTACTTTGATGGGGATTATTTCCAGGAGCACACACTGGAATTTCATAGGAAACAAAACCAAAAACATGAACAGATTATTGCGCATTTGCATTCCTTGCAATGGCTTAATGAAACCAAGGGTGCTTTGTCATCTGTAAGTACGCTGCAATGGGACAGACACACATAGGCTTTGTTATGCTGATTTCGGGTGTACCCTGCTGCAGTGGGACAGACACACATAGGCTTTGTTATGCTGATTCCGGGTGTACCCTGCTGCAATGGGACAGACACACATAGGCTTTGTTATGCTGATTCCGGGTGTACCCTGCTGCAGTGGGACAGACACACATAGGCTTTGTTATGCTGATTCCGGGTGTACCCTGCTGCAGTGGGACAGACACACATAAGCTTTGTTATGCTGATTCCGGGTGTACTCTGCTGCAATGGAACAGACACACATAGGCTTTGTTATGCTGATTCCGGTGTACCCTGCTGCAATGGGACAGACACACATAGGCTTTGTTATGCTGATTCCGGGTGTACCCTGCTGCAATGGGACAGACACACATAGGCTTTGTTATGCTGATTCCGGGTGTACCCTGCCCCATGGATATATTCCTACTTTGTGCAGAGTCATCCTGTGCAACACCAGCCCTGTCACTCTCATGAGATGTCACTGACCTAGTTTAAAACTTATGCAGGATATGGTGTCTCGATAGGACTATTTCACAGGTTGCCCAATACCATGGACTAAAATGCAGGAAGAGTAACCAACTACCTTAGTGTTATATACACTTCTGAGAACGACCCTGGGCACAGCACCCACTGGCAGTCTCAGAGACTTGTTTAGCATGAGTCTCAATGTTATAAAAGGACCGTAGAACAATCATTTCTATTTTAGAACTTCTCATCCTTTCTGTTGTTATATTATTCATAGCAAAATGAAATAATTAAAGACTTGTCTTTCCTATAAAGATCTAAGAACATGGATACCTGTTTACGAAAATTTTAAATGGTCAAGTGATTAATTTTAGATAGAAATAGATATATAAGCTATAATAATCACACTTCATGTGGTTTTTAAATTATGCACTATATGATTACTATAAAGACATAAAATAATAATTCTTGGGGCTAGGCACATGGCTCAGCATTTAAGAGAGTATGTAGCGTTTTTACTGAAGACCTGAGTTCAGCTCACAACTCTTGTAGGGCAGCTCATAACTCAAAGTAACAGAAGCCCTGGTGAGATCAGTTCTTCTGCCCTGCATACACACTTCACTCCCATGCACATACCCACATGAACACACACACAATTTTCAACTTAAAAATTAATTATTCTTTATTTTGATGTAATGAAAAGATTTTTGCTGGTGTAGGTGGTCCTTCTGTCTATGTGTTGCTTTCATTGGTTGCATAAAGAAATTGCCTTGGCCTTTTGATAGGCCAAGACACTACTCATTCAATACTAACTATTCAACGGCTCACTACTGTTTAATCATTTAGTGCTCATATTTCATTATATTAACAATACTATAATGAACAGCTTTACATTAAAACAAACATAAAATCCCTAAGTATATGATGTTTGATCATATACTGTATAAATTGAAAGTATTCTATTACAATTTTAATTTAATTTTATTTATTTATTTTGATTTTTTTTTGGTTTTTTGAGACAGGGTTTCTCTGTGGCTTTTGGAGCCTGTCCTGGAACTAGCTCTGTAGATCAGGCTGGTCTCCAACTCACAGATATCCGCCTGCCTCTGCCTCCCGAGTGCTGGGATTAAAGGCATGCACCACCATCGCACGCCTTTTTAATTTTAAGAACTTTGCCTATAAGACAGATAAATATATACTTACATTAAAGTACGCTTTTAAAAATTACAAAACCCAGCACTGCCTATCTTTGTAACTACTGGTTTTTGGATACATTTAATTTAGAAAATTATGTGAATTTTTCCTACCTTTGATTGGAGATATTTCTATCTCATCAGTTCCTGTCAGCTCAATGGTGAAGCGCCTATCCTCCTTCAGTGTGCTGTCTTGAAGGGTACGCAACGCAATGACCTTTTGGTATTCATTCTATAGCATTTAAATTAGAGGAAACAGTTTCAAAAAATAGTAACGAAATCAAATTTTGAATGTTCTCATTAGAAAAATAATATTTACGCACATAAACTGTGTAAGAGCCCATTTTGTCACCTATAATTCGGAATTCTATGCAGGAAGAACTGCAATGTAAAAATTATCTTAACTACAAATTTTATTTTAGTTTCTTGAAAAGAAAAGTGAGAAAAAATTAACTCTTAAGTTTATTGAAAAATTTCCATCATTGAAAACCCAAACTTGTAGAGCTAACTGTTCCCATCCCAAAGAGACCAAGGCCACAGGGCTGATACACACAAGACACCGTGCCCTGCACTCAAGGGAGAGATCATTCCCTTGCACAGTTCTTGGGATGTCTGCTGCCCACAGCCCTGGCTTCCCCAGTGGTCGTTTTGGTGGTGCCTTCCTGGTTGGCAATCCTGCATGAAAGTCACAGCAGGAGACTCTGGAGTCTCTCTGGAAGCCCAGTGCTTCCTTACAGGTCATCATTTATCTGTTTCCACGTACCTCTTGTTTCTTACTGAACATATTCCCGGATATTTTACATTTTCCTGATAGGAATTTTTATCTTTAACGTTGTCACAAATATACTAACTTTATGTATCAATGATATCCCTACTGGAGAGCACATAGCTCTTCTTTTTTATATTCTGCTTGTCTCTCTTTAACTCTCCTTTGAGGCCTGCCTTCCACTTTGTTAGATGACTCTCCACCTCTTAAGTTGCCCTGTGGTACCTCATGCTGCTGTAGCCATCTGTGTTTCCCCCTGTGTTTCCCTCTGTGGAGCCCATTTATCCTTGGATTATTACGGAGGCTCCACTGTTTGCATGGGCGCATTCATGTTCATCTAACTGCTAGCTTACTTACTACTTTAATAAATACCACCACAGGTATTCTTGCACACCCTTATCTGTGCATTCAGATGTTTCTCTGAGGTGCCCCAGACACTGTCCATCCTTAGACAGTAAGTTTGTCTGTTCTCCAAAACTCATTTGCAGTCTCAAATCGACTTTGGGGTACTTTTTGGTTGTTACTAGATATATGACTGTTATTTGAAACCTAGAGTTGCTTTAACATGTTTTTGTGTTAAATAAGAACCACAGCTCACACCTGAGTGCAGTTAATGTCGCACACATATGGCATTTGCTGTTCATGTTGTGTAACTGCCTTCCTGATGCTCAAAACAAAAGATCACAGCGCTACAATGGGACTCACTTTAAACAGAGAAATTATGAATCCACAGATGAGGAAAATGACTTTAAACATATTCTATGAAGAGGACATTTGTTTGCGTCATGAGGTGGAAATGACTCCATTCTGTCTTCCCTCAGCAAGAGTGCACAGGATATAAAACTGAATTTTCTATCACTCTGCCTGTGTCAGCAAATGACTGTGAAAACATCAGGCTTGCTGACCAAGGAATACGAATCCGCAAATGCAGAAGTACTAACAACGCTTTCGTGAATCATAAGAATCTACGATATTCTGTGTACTCACACTGCCTTCTAGGAAACCTGGAAGGCAACTTTTCATGTCACAGAGTCTCCAGTTCTCAATAGAATTAAAAGCCAGTAAGAGGAGAGACAGGCGGACACTCCAGCAGTTACACATTGTTATAACTGATAACAACGGCTCTGGCACGAAAAGCCAATGGGGAAGATGAGGTCAGAAAACCTCTACTAGGGATTCAAAATTTACTTAAGTACAAAGTTTCTTAAAAAAACAAAACAAAACAAATCTCACCTAACCCCTCAAAAAATTCTCCTTAATTCAATCAAGAATTTTCAAAGATGTTTGATATTTGATTTTATATCCTTTCAGGGCAAAGATTCCCATGAATTTTTATTATTTATATTCTACACAAAAGCTCTATGGGAGCAGCAGCTTGGGGATGACCACTGTAGGTGATTTCAGAGAGGCAGAAATACAAACTATTACTGGCTTTGCAACTTCAAAGTTATTAAATCTTAAGCACACAATGGAGGGAAAATGGGTCTCGCTACATTGAGAGGAAACGGCCATTTTCATTAACTCTTTGTAAATATCATCTATTTTATTAAGTACTTCGAAGTCTCAGGATATCAGCCTGCTCACAAAGAATATTTCCCATAGTCCTTAGGACTTGCCTGGTCAAACATTGCTGCTCTCATTTTGTACTTTGAGAACCAAATGTGATCAACATTAACAAATTTACTTAGCTCCACACAGTGCTCAATAGTAGGAAGAAGATTGCAGTTAGTCTCACTAGATGTAAAATTTGCCTGTGGTTCCTTCCTATATTACAAGAGAAGCATAGCTAAAAGGAAATCTGTCATAGCACAAAAGCAGGCAGGAAAGAACTTCAGAGAATACAGCACACAGCAAGTGGTGAGAACGGAAGGACAGATATTAATCTCTGAACTCCCAAAGCCATGACGGTACAAAGAGGTTGTAGAAGTGGGGAGGGTTAGCAGTAAATGCTGAACAACACGATGCATTCACCCAAGATTTTGTTGCTGTTTTTGTTTTGTTCTGTTTTTTTGAGATAGGGTTTGTCTGTGTAGCCTTGGCTGTCCTAGAACTCATGCTGTAGACCAGATCACACTCAAATTCACAGAGATCTGCCTGCATCAGCCTCCCAAGTACTGGGATTAAAGGTGTTTGCAACCACCACCCAGCTTTAATCAAGGTTTAAATGCAATTTGGTTAGCATGGAAAGTAAATGTTTAATTTAAATTGTAATATACAGCAACAACTTACAGAACAGATGCTGAGCATAAATTTCGTGTGTGGAAGAAGGTACATATGCTTTGAAAGAAACTATCAATAGCGGTCGTCACAAGAGGAGTGGAGGGATTTTGCTTCTTTTCCATCCCTCTGAACTTCTGCAGTTCATACCAAGAGCACGTAGCCATTTGTTTGTTTTACTTAATAAAAACATAAACATGGAAGAGACTCTGAGCTGGACTGACAGTGGGCTGATTGGGTAAGATGTTCCTTCTTCAAGTGTGTAGACACCACAGGGGCACAAATGAACAAGAGACTAAGATGACGGTAGTGAGGGGGCACCACTGCACCCCAGGACTTCGAGGCTTCCCACGAGAACACAGTGGGAGAGGGCACCACTGCACCCCAGGACTTCGAGGCTTCCCACGAGAACACAGTGGGAGGGGGCACCACTGCACCCCAGGACTTAGGGGCTTCCCATGAGATACAGGCAAGACTTCATATTTTTCTAGAAGCTCTCACATAATTAAAAAAAATACATTCTCTGTAAACTTGGATTCATCATAATAGCTCTATATACTACACATGACTATAGGTGATTGACAATCTTAAAGATGAGACTGCAAAACCAATTCTCATCCACATGAAGCTGCACACTGTGAAGTGGAGGCAGAGAACTGATGGGAAAGGGAAGGAGCTGTCGAGAGCAGCACATCCAAAGGTTGACACTGCAAGAGAGAACCTGGGTGCTCTTTTCAGAGGCACAGGGGTGCGAGGGTAGCAGGAGCGGGCAGAAGGCAAAGATGACTAATGAGAAGAAGGACAGCCGTGCCAAGAGCAGAGACAGTCCTCCTGAGTGTGTCCTACCTCACATCTCTGCGGTGGATGCCTGAGGCGGTATCTCAATCGTGTTATCAAAGTGTCAACGGCTTTCAAAATGTAAGTCTGTAAGTTTGAGATTCTCTTTCACATTATGTGACTATGGCGTGCATTTAACACGTTGGCTAGATGTTTGTAGATTTGACATTGTCTTAAAGATTTGCACTATCAATGTTTTGACTCATTGTGAAAGTTCTTCACACTTAGGATGGTAAAAATGCAAATTCAAAAGTAAACAGAAAATCCGACTCAGTGATAAAATGTATGTAATGGCCGCAGAAAGGTTGGCATTAGGAATGACGCACTGATGTTTGGGTGGTCTGGGTGACTCGAGCTGTTCAGGCAGTAGGGGAATGTGAAAGATGCTTGGGACTGTGTTACAGAGACGGGGTCTGAATCTGCAATCAGATACCCTCCTTCCTCCCCTCTCCCTCTTTCCTTTTCTCCTCCCACTTCCTCTCTGTGCACATGAATTAAAGAAAACAGAAATAATATTGAACACTAGCATGTGAATTCCTAAACTACACTAGTCTGTGAAAAAGAAGAAAAAGTTACAGGAAATGGAGCCTGACTGTACCTCATCAAAGAGAAGTGTCCCGTTCCAAGGACTGAGAGCATTTTTGGCCTTCTCTTCTAGAGCCCAGTGAATGGAGACAGCTCCTTTCCCTCCTGGGGACCGGATGACTGTCAGTGTCACATATGAATCCGGGTCATCGGACAAAAGGGATTCATCAACCGTTACCTGAAAAAAATAAAATCCAGTAAGGTGAACACATAAAAAAATGGAAGAGATAATCCATTGTTTGTGATCAATGTAGTTTTGAATTTAAAATTCTATTCATGATGTACCAACAGGTGGCAGGGAAAAGGCTTCTTCCAGACCCACTTCTCTACTTTCCTAGACATTAGGCGACTTGATATTTCAAATTTCTCTTGCAATTAGGTGCAGCAAAGCGACTGCATTGTCAATAGGATATTGGTAGAAGAGATTGTAGCTGCTAGTCCACTCAAACTGCCCCACAATCCTCCACATCTGCTCTTTTCCCATGTGTAGGAAAACAGAGAAGATGCCCCGAGCCTTTAAAAAGCTAGTAAGCAGAGATGGGAGGAACCCTATGCCTGGGGTGCCACTTGGAGCAAAGGGGTCCACAGCTATCAGAAAAATAGGCACACTACTGTGAAACTCTTGCATAAAGAGGCAAACACTTATAATAAATAAGCTGAGATTTGGGGACTCTTTGTTATAGCATATAGGTTTCCCAAATAATGCAGTTATAGACTATCTTCTGAATGGTCAGTCTTTTACCATCTTTGGTCATTGAAATTTTTATTTAGTTGGTTGGCTCTATCGGAAGAGAAGGTATTTTAAAAGCAATTTTGATTGGAGGGATGGAGAGAGAGTCCAAATTAATAAAATAGTTTTGAACATATAGTCTCTCCCTCTTTCTCCCTCTCCCCCCCTCTCTCATTCTTTAGATTTTTTGAGTGTTCACTGTGCACGAGTGTGTGCATTCCTGTGTGTGAAAGCAGGTGTACGTGTCCCACTGTGCAGCACAGCAGTCAGAGTACACCCTGGGCACTGGTCCTGGCCTTCCACCTTGCTTGGGACAGGCTCTCTCTGTTGCTCTGCCACTGCATACACCAGGCTGGCTAACCAACAGACTTCCAGGACTTTTCTGCACACACCTCCACCTCTCCATGTGTTGTGATTTGAATGAGAATGGACCCTATAGGCTCATATATTTAAATATCTGGTCCCTAGTTAGTGGAACTGTTTGAGGAAGGATGAGGAGGTGTGGTCTTTTCAGAGAAGATATGTCACTGGGAGGTTGGCTTTGAGGTTTCAAAACCTCATGCCAGGACCGGTCTCTATTTCTCTACCTCCAGCTTGTGAATTAGATATAAGCTCTCAGAAGCACCATGCCTGTCTGCCTGCTACCTCATTACCACCGTGATGGGCAGGGACTCATCCTTGGGAATTACAAGCAAGTCTCCAACTTTTCTAAGTTTTGTTTTGTTTTTTTGCTTTTTCTTCTTTTCCTATTTTTGGTTTTGTTTTTTGTTTGTTTGTTTTGGTCATGGTGTCTCTTATCAGCTACAGAAAAATTAATAAGACACCATGACAGTACTGGGATTATAAATGTTTCTACTACAGATTTGACTTTTATGTACTCTTGGCATTTGAATTCGGAGCCCTCCTTGACTCTTCTCCTGAGCCACCTTCCCCCTTATTATAGAAAACTCACTATATGAATTTCCTAGCAGTAGAATTTCTTATTCTTAAGTTCTTATTAAAAGATCTGGTATGAGTGAATTATGTATGTTCACTTTAGGCAGCAAAGGCCAAGGGAAATCCATACTACTCAGTTATACAGGTTTGAAATGTAACACAATGCTTTCCATTTTGAACACAGAAACTTACCAAACAAACAGAACAAACAGAGTCTTGTTTTTGTGTTTGTTTGCCTGTTTTTTTTTCACTAGGCTCCATGTTATAATCAAGAAGAGAGATTTGGAAATAACTGGTATTTATTACAGTTTTATTGTGCTATTTTTTGCACAGTTCATTTTATTTAAGCCCCAGAGAAATCATAGAAATTCCAAGATCAGACACATACACATATTTGGATAAAAAGAGTTTCAAATCTAACTCAAGTGTTTTGCCTCCACACCAAGTACTGTTCATGTCACTCCATAGGCACCAGAAATATTTTATAACAATGAAGAAAGGGATGAATTATAAACAACTTGCATGAATATTTTCTGCTTAGCTTTGAATATGCATGTAATATCCCATGTCTATGTTCTTACACATTGCCCTTGTGAGCACTTTAATCTTGTCTGGTTTATATTAATAATCTTTTCTCAATGTTTTCGGTTTTCTTTCTAATCTGTCACCAATTAATACCGCTCACTGTGCACAATATTATGTTTCACGTTCATACTGCAGAGTAAAATGCTTTGTGGTAAGAAAGACAGGATATGAGGAAAGCAAAGGCCAAGGACTGCGTGACAATCGGTACTAATTCTACCAAGAATAAAAATATCAGCTGCACTTCTGAATGCAAATCCTACATGTGCGTATGCTACACACAGCAACTCATTCGAATTTTGCGAAAAATTACAATAAGACATGGTTGTCTAATGTTACTTTTGGAGTAAGACAAATAGTAACTAGAGGCTCGTAGATAAATTCTCCAATCATGCTTAAGTGAGGTTTAGCATAATAATGTTAATAACAGCAGCTAAGATAAACTGCATGCCCAAGCTGAAAAAGTCTTTACTAACAGAAGAACTGAACAACAAACCATGAAATAATTCTTATCCATAAAATGAGGGGTGGCTTAAATACAGATTTCAGTGTACAAGTTCAAGTGCAATGATGTCATAAGCCAATGTGTTTTGTAAGCTTTCACCAGTTGAAGACTTAAGCAGCTAGCCCTGTTCAAGTTTTAAAAATTAAATTACAATTAAAATTAAATTAAATTAAAAATAATCATGTATACTAGAAGACACCAATTAGTATATTACATATATGCCAATATTCCTAGAAATCTTATGTGATTGGAATTACCACAAAATAATAACAATGTTTACCTCAGAATACAGGATTATAGAAACACCATTCTCAAACAGTTCCTGTCCTCTAGGTGTTAGCTTATTACAAGTCACTCAATGATTTCTGCTTGATTCTTTCTCCAGGCAGAAAATGTTTTATATTTAACTTACAGTCTTCTCTTCGAATGCAAATATTCCAAGTGGAGAATCATTTGGTGGTATGGCAACAGTCACTACAGCATCATCCCCTAGTCGGCCACCACCAGTCACACTTGTTAAGCCGATGCTGAATGTCTCCACGAGTTCAAATTCACTATCATCAATTATAGTTATTTCTATCAGAGCAGTGACCTAGGAAACACAGGAGAGGGGAGGGAGAGTTAGAGAAGGGGGTAGATGCAATATAGTAACAATGTTTCCTCTAATATATTTTAATTATTTTAGTTGAATGAAACAAAACACAGTAGAAAAGAAAATAACAGATTCTTCCACATTGTATCCATAATACACTTAAAATAATGTATATGTAGTACTTCAATGTTAGAAATTTAAGAGCTATTATTTTCAAGATAAATTACATATTTAATAAAATATAGGTTGTTCTATTAGTGATGTAAAGGTAATGAATTATTGAACAAATTTTCTAAATGGCATGCAGTTTCTAACAATCATCACACTAATATAAAACCCAGTATGCATGATATTAATTTTGCATGATAGGAAATGGGATCATAAAAGCAATTACTGTGTGTAGCAGAGACAGTTCAGTGATGGTCAGAACATATTGCTCTTTGAGAGAATCCAAGTTGGCTTCCAGCACCCAAGCCAGGTGATTTATAATCACCTGTAACTGCAAGGGATCTGATGCCCTAACTTGGTTTCCTCAGGAACCTCACACACGTGTACAAACCAGTAACACGGTCATACAAACATGCATGACATTCACATCATTAACCACAAGGAAATATAAAACTATTTTGAGGTTTCATCTTAGTACAATCAGAATACCTATAATAAAGGAAAGCAAATAATGATAAATACTGGTGAGGATACAGGAAAAGAAGAATCATATATACTATCTGTAGGTATGTAAGCTGGTTTACACACTATATAAATCAGTATGGAGATGCTTCAAAGAGCTAGAAAGAGACAAACATATGACCCAGCTATACTCATGAGAATACACCTCAAAAACTCTATCTATATTATACTAAGGAGATACTCATGCATTCATATTCATTGTTAATCTAGTCACGAGAGCCAGGACATAGACCCTGTCTAGATAGCTATCAATGGATGGATAATGGAGATGTACAACACCAACGTGATGGAATTTTATTCATTGACAGAACTGGAATTATAAAACTTGTATGGAAATGGAACTAAAAATACACTGGGTGAAACTGCCCAGGCGTAGAGAGATGAGCTGTACAGTCTCTCTAACATGTGGGCTTGGTTCAGATTCTGAGTAGTGTGTTTAACCTGTAGTGCCTATAATAGAAGGCCGAGAGATAGAAAAGGACTGCTAAACAGTGGGGGGAGGGACCTGAAGGGAACAAGAAGAGAACACATAAAATCGTCAGGATGCAGAGACTGGACGGGGGGAGGGGAATTTAAGAGCGGAAAGGTGTGGGGTGCAAAGAAGAAGGCATAGGAGAGAGGAGTAACCAATGCCAGAGCACATGAAAAACACTGAAACCCTGCTGGTTTGTAAGCTTATTAGATGGTATAACATTTTAAAAGGAATTGGAATTGAGATATCCAGTATAGGTGTCACCTCGAAGTCACCACAGGGTATTAAACGTTCCATACCAGGTGGAGACTACCTTCCTTCAAATTGTTGGCTAGGGAGGTCTCTAAAACAATACAACCTGTGGTCACCGTTATTGGTTGTCCACCAGGACTTGATGGTATGAACTTATCGCTGAAGATGCCAGCCACACATTATAGATACAGAACACAGAAATCCAGCCACACACTGAAGACACAGAACATGGAAATCCAGCCACACACTGAAGACACAGAACACGGAAATCCAGCCACACACTGTAGACACAGAACACAGAAATCCAGCCACACACTGTAGACAACACAGAACATAGAAATCCTGCCACACACTGAAGACACAGAATACAGAAATCCAGCCACACACTGAGGACACAGAACACACAAAGCAAGCTTCCTCTAAGTAGGAAATCCCTGTCCCTCTGGCTAGCTTTCACAGTACCAGAGGTGCAAGGCAGAGGCCTTGGAAAGAAGAGCTGTCCTCAGTTCTGCCTTGAGGAAACCATGCTAACTGCAGAACTGACCCACAGTACTGTTCTGACTTGGTGAGACAGGGCTGATTAGGACAGAACCAATCAACTGCCTCCTTATTAGATTTTGAGGCACATTCCCAGGGAGAAAGCCATGCCTGGTGGTGTCCACCTGTCCAAGAGCCTGCAGCTGTGGCCTGTGAGTAGAACATACTACTATTCGCTAAAGAGACATTTAAACTGCTCCTAAAAACCCAGATGTACAACCATGACTTAGTTCTGTTCTCATCCAACAGCAAGAAGCTTCTTAAAACAACAGGCAGCTGCCAGTCAAAGACTCAGAACTGGTCAGAACAACAAAAACAGATGCTAATATAAGGTGCAGGCCTCTGTACATATGTACCTCCCCTTCCATGCTCAGGGAGCATCATGGATGAGCGGGAAGAAAGATCTTAAGAGCCAGAGGATCAAAAGGCATGCCACGGAATGATGCTGGGTATAGCATGGCTATTGTGCTCACAAACTCCCTAAAATGGGATCACTCACACAAGACCTGCACAAGATTAGGCCATGAACATTTCATCACAGGTGGGAGAGGGACCAAAGTCCCAGCCCTCCCTGAGGCACTATTGGTAATTAATGGCTCCAGGGGAAGAGGCTGTCACTTTCTTCAGTGGTGTTGCCAATGAAAAGTAACCCATGCTGAAGGAAATAACCTCCCACCCACACTCATGCAAGCAACTTGAGCAAACTCGCTGTGTCACACACAGGACAGGATACAAAGTAACAGCAGGACTTAGTAAGGAAGAAAAGTTTCAGTGCACCGAGACTGAGAGAGAGTAAGGCGTATTATTTAATTATGTAACTAATTCTCTATATAAATTTGTAACTACTCAGTTTATAAATTAAAAATTAATAAATATAAAACAATATTAATTTATGAATACTAAAAAATAAAATAAATAGAGGACCTACATCTGGGAAGAGACTAGTATATCAGGCATTTAAAAAAAAAATGGTTAAGAACCTGTAGTCAATAATAAATGAGTTCTATTATTATCTACTACCTAATGTCTATTTCAATGGAAGAGAAGTTCAAAAGGAGCTAGGGTTCTTGTCTTTTAGAATTCTCTCTCTGTAGGAGGCAGAAAGAGTGTAAGAGCCAGAGATGATGCTGACTTCAAGGAAACAATGGCTTCCAGGCACAGCAGGACCAATGCACGTTTGAACTCACAGAGATGGTGGCAAAATGCACAAGACATACATAGGTTTAAGCCAGACAGAGGCCCAGAGCTGAAAGGGAGAAGTGGACACAGGTCCCTACCCCATCCAGGAAGCTATCTACAACTGAAACCTGCAGATAAAGAAAAAGTTAGTTTCCTCCAATGGAATCTTACAGGGTAGATTTCCATGCTTCAAGTTAGGACCCCTGCAGATGAGAAGTTGGCCAACACAAAACAAACTCAGTACGCTTTGTCTCATTATGCGTTGGGCCATTTTCCTCATATTAATCTTTTGCTTGTTTACTTTGGCTTCCATTTTTGTGCTTTTGTATGTGTTTCTTGATTTTTGTTTTTGGTTGTTTTTTAAAGAGAGGAAATCATGTGGAATTGAGTGAGGTAGGGAGTACCTGGGAGGCACTGGAGAAGGGAAAAATGGGATTAAAATATATTGCATGCATTTTTTTCATTAAAAACTAAAAAAGAATTCTCTTCCTGTGATTATTAATAGACTATATAGTAATTAATAATGATTAAGTTTCACTTGATAAAGAAACAGACTAGAACGCATTTATCATTCACTAATGCATGTTTACTTGGTGGATGCTCACAAATGCTTGAAGCAAAGCCAAAACTATCAATAAATCTGTTCATAACGAACATACTTGTCCATCCGCAAACTGAAGAATCCCCTGAGAGGGCTGAAAGTCTTCTGGGCCAGCACTGTCTGGTGCTGCTTTCCAGTGAACGTTCACGGTCTCAAAGCTTCCGGCCAGCCGGGTGACAGGAACTTGAAGAATATTCAAGGGTGGGGGCAGTTCATGAGCAGTAACTACTCCACCAACACCCTTCAAAAAGAGCAGACATTGAAAAGCAGGCCAAGTTCAAAACTCTCCTAGGCAATAACTTGTTCAATATATTATTCTCACGTGTGTAAGAAGTACTTAGAACTTACAGCAATATGCAATGTAAAACTTGTGTAATAAAATATGTAATTCTGTGCTCGGCTCAGAGAACTAAAAATGATTCATAATACAAATTGAATACTTATCTTTGTATACATGTCTACAAACAAATCCAATTACTTTGCAAAAAATTGTAAAAGCACTGACCAAATCATCAAGGATCAGCCTAACTTATAGTACTATAAATACGAGAAGCTGCATCTCACTCTGGCAACGTGAAACGTGAAGATCCCTCTGGGATCATCATTTTCTGCAATCATTATCTCTGCTATTTCCATCCTTGGCCTCCGCACACGCGGTTGCTCCGCAGGGAAGTCGGGGTTCACCAAGTTTACTGCAGTGATGGTAACGATGAGGCCTTCCTCCAGTTCAGCAGCCTCATCCTGGGAAGTGGAAAGAGAAGATGTTTATGTGGTTGTTTGGCTCCTGAGATGATGCCAACTAGGCTGGTCTCAAGTCTGTGGGCCTGGGTGGCCCCACCACAGTCTCTGTAGCAGCTGGAGCTGCAGGTATCTTCCTCTAGCTCCAACTGATATTTTTAAACAATATTCCATCTCCATTGTAAACCTGATACTTTTCAGCAAGCAACTAACTTGCTATACAGGACTGGCGCTTCTGTCACATGAACATGATTTCTTGCCATATTTTAATACATCCAATACATTCTCAGGGTGCCCTCAGCATCTTTGATATCTTCAAGACTGATGATGACCTCTCAAAGGTACCACCACTGCCTTAGCAAATGTTTGCAGTCCTGTCCCACAATTTTGACCTTACTCTATTGAAGACATCACACATATACAACATTCTGAAAGAAATTTAGGAAAATTTGATAAATTTACAGGTATTTTAAAAGTGAAAATTAGGGCTGGAGAGATGGCTCAGAGGTTAAGAGCACTGACTGCTCTTCCAGTAATCCTGAGTTCAATTCCCAGCAACCACATGGTAGCTCACAGCCATCTGTAATGAGATCTGGTGCCCTCTTCTTGCCAGCAAGCATACAGACAGACAGAACACCGTATACATAATAAATAAATAAATAAATCTTTTTTTTTTTAAAGAAAAGTGAAAATTCTAGATATAAATCTAGGTGTAAGCAAATATCAGTTAACTTTGAAAAAATACTTTATTTGTGTGAAAGTAATAGAAACTATCAAAATGTAGAAGCAACATACAGAAATATAAAAGGACAGCTGATCCCTACCCTCTCCCCCGCTATGGGCTTTTCCTCTGGTCCTCTCGACAGGAAAGGTAACTGATAGCCACCAAAATTTCTAACAGGAATACAAATATTACTGCATCTACTTAACGACACATGATATGTTTACAGTGTCTGATATATACTGTCATTAACCGCACATGTTGTTATTTACAAACGTACTACTTAAGCATTTTTTGGCACTGCATATCAAACCCAGGGCCTTATCATGCTAGGCAAGCTCTTTAGCTCTGAACTGCAGCCCAGTCCTGATATCACATGTTACTATGGCGTTCTGAGCACCAAGATGGTACTAGCACCTCTGATTTTTGTCTCCTTTTTCATGTGTGTCTCCCTATTTGGTCCCTCTGTGTTTCTGCATCTCTAGCTCCCTCTCCTCCTTACACAGAGAATGGGAAAGGGAATGAGATGTAGCCAGCAAAAGTTGGACCTAAACCATCTAAATGTTCTTCTTATTGAAGTCATTGCAGTATCCAACAAAACAATAAAAATACCTAGACTTGTTTGGTGATTTAAATCATTCCATTATTAAAGCAGTTACCCAATTATCTTTGTAGTGTGCCCAACCAATCAGACACATAAGGAATCCAAATTCAGTACTTCAAATGCATCCGAATCATTCCTACTCTAAAACAAACACAATAAATACACTGCCTGTCATATTTTCATCTAATAATAAAATGTTTATTTTTATTTTTAACTATTAGGGAATTACAGTTTTATAATTTTAAACATCCTAGCTAATCTCATATATTTATTATAGTCTATACTTACTGGCAAAATGGCAACCTCAGCATGAGTTTCTTTTACGTCTTCTTTCATTATTATCATTGAGTCTTGCAACACATAATCTTCATTCTCAGTAGCTTGATTATTGATGGGCAGTAAGAAGTTGGGTTTTGCTATCAAATGAATGGAAATGTCCCCAAATAGTCCTTTGTCTCGAATGACACGTAACTGAAGAACAGTGGTGTTCTCTAGGAGATAAACGTGCCTCAAGTTAGGAAGCTGTTCTGTGCTCTGCTAATGTTGTTCCAAGCACCTCGGTTGAACACATGGTGTCTAGACAGTAAGGAAGCAGACATAACACAAGGACACCATCCTATGGAGAGTCCTGTTTTGTCTCCATTGCCCCAAAAGCTGTGTTCAAAATCGCCATCCACTCCCGCCTTAATCTGCTTCAGCCTCTGTCCCCACTGCAGCCTCCAGTGTTTTACAGGTCACACACTGGAAGAAAGCCTGAGGGAGCCATATAGAAGTGAACTATGGGGGTACAACACAGGCGATAATTGCACAATCCTCAGAAATTTCTTGAAAATGAGTACCTAAAAACACATAATTAATCATTGGACGAGTGATTTTAATTTCTGTAGTGAGGTGTCAGTCACAAGGTTCAAAGTGTCTCCCAGAACCTATTATTTTTCATTTCTTAGTTTAAAATAATTTGTTATATAAAACATTAAAAATATTTATTAGTATTCCCACCAGTTTAAGCTTCTAAAAATTGCGCTTATTATCAAAACAATAATGAAATTCCTACAAATTACTATGTTTATTGACTGAAACTGAACACATTATTTTATTAAAGTTTATATTTTTGGGTCTTGCACATTCAGATAGACAAGGGCCCAGAAATATAACTACATATCACATTTCCCATCAGCTCTGTGATAGAAAGGAATATGAAATCTGTACATTTTTATCTGAAATTTTTCAAGCCATTCTATAAATTTATCTTAAATATATCTTATATATAACCTTTTATTTCGATAGGTTCATTGACCATAACCTATTGGAATGTTTATTCAGCAAAGGATGTGAGAAGTTAGTTAGGTGAACATTTCAGCTCTCTAAGGAGGTAAGGATTGGCCACAGCACACAGCACAGGGTGAAATCACTGCAGTTACTGTTCAAGGTAACATAATTAAAACCACAGCACCGGGTCCATCCACACTGTAGCTGACTGTTCCCTACACCAACCAAAAATACAGGGGAAATCTAGGTGTGGCAAGGGGAGAAGTAAAGAAACAATGAAAAGGGAGGTAAAAGCCAAAGCCTGCTGCGAAAGCAGCATAGGAGTGACATCAAAGCATGCTCCTGGAAATAAGATGTGCGTTAGTAACCATCACTGCAAAGTGACTCCATAATTATACAATTTAAAATATATTAAAAGAAATATGGCCTATCAAACTGAAGACACATGAAAAAAAGAAATTTCTATTCCTTTCAAATATTATAATCAAAATGTCCAAGAAACTTTTTATTAGAACTTAAGAAATCTTTACCAGGAATTACCTGTGGGCTCTGGTACTCTAGTGAAGAGAGAATCAGTATGCCAGCCAACCACGCCATAGGGCGAGTCACTGGGCAGGATGGTTAGCATGGACTTGCTTCTGTTCTCATCCACAGTAGCACCTTTTGATGGATCTTCAATACCCTCTGTGACAATCCGAGTGAGTGCCACAATCACAACCTCAGATAGCTCTGGCAGATCGTCCGCAAGAACAGTCAGAGTAATTGTAGACAGTGCCTGGTCCTCTGTGAATGAAATCTAAAAAGAAAAGAAAATATATATGTATATGTATATATATATATATATATATATATAGAGAGAGAGAGAGAGAGAGAGAGAGAGAGCTTTGCTCATATTGGGATGAACATCATGCCATAAAAATGTCAATTACTTATTTTCTTTTAACATGACCACAATTTATAAACCAAAGATGATTCTGCAACGTAATATGATTTTACAAACAAATCAAATGTCTTTTATATTAAAACTAGAAGATTGTTTGAAAAAAGTAAAGCATTTCAAAAACTAGAGTTAATACTTGTAGCCAAATTGTCTTATCTTGGTGCCTGCTTTTCGTTATAATATAAAGGACAAGGTCTCTCAGGAATATAGATAAATAGATAGATAGATAGATAGATAGATAGATAGATAGATAGATAGATAGAATATGTAGATCTCTGGAAAATAAAAAACAAGTTTATAAATTTAAATGTTTTTATCCTCAAAATTTTTGCCATAGTTGATCTTGCAGATGGATGCATCATGTAGCAATGACTGCTGATTCAAGGGAGAAGAGGAAGACGGCACAGATGGAAGTTACAACCTCCTCCTTTCTCTGCTCCCATTGTCTGGTGTCAGATTCAAATGTGCTGAAAGCATCTGATGTCCTTGCTGACCGGGATCTGTCCACTTCTCGATGCTATTCCTACACCATTCATCCTAATATCCATTTCCAAATCAATTACTCAAACTGTCATTGCAGGCTGAGGCCTCCAGCTCTCCTATGAGCCAAGTCTGTTTTATACAAATGAAATGTTATTGGGATGCAGTCAAACAGACTTGATTGAGCAGTCACTACCTGTAATAACTTCTCTATATTACCTGGTACAACTGTGCCACAAAAGCAAAGTAGGAAGAAAGAGAAGAAGGAGAAGACGAAGACGAAGAAGAAGAAGCATAAAATCTGAAGCATTTATTATGTGACCCTTTACAAAACCAATCTGCTGACTCCTACACTACATAAAAATAACTCTTTCAAAAAGAATGTGAAGGAAACAGAGAATTATAAATTTCAAATCTTAATCATATTCACATAATAAACTAGAGAGATATAACTCAATGCACACAGAAACAGAGATACAGCTAGTAGTTTTTGTAATTTGCATAGAATTGAGTGTTAAATACAAAAGACTGCTAAGACATCCTTAACACACTGAAGTGCCCATCACCTTTGAAATGGTAAGAAACTAGAAATGTTGAACTGTTACACACTCTTTTTCCAGGAGATAATTTCATAAAAAGCTCCTTTAAATAATTCTTCAAAGAAATATTGGGATAAAACACATGAGGTCGCCCTTCCCACAAATAGTTAACAATAGGCTCTTTGTGAATCAACTGTCCTGTTGGTCATTCTGATACATATTTGAGGCAGAGTATCAACCAATGTTACACTAATCTGCGAGATGGATAATGTGAGTCTCAGCCCAGACACCTTGATGATCTCATCCTTCAACCAGTGGGAGCAGCACATTCTGTGTTTCCGTCTGGAGACAGTCCTCAGCTTCAGCAAATGGTGCCAGTCAAGGTCGACCCCACCCAGAGGCACCCTGGGACCAATAACTCCGGAAAACCAATGGATCAGGCCTGAAACTGGAATGGCAGCCAAGGACCAGCTTAGACACTGACCTCTCGCCCAGAATCCACGGAACTCAATCGTCTTTGGATCTGTTGGGCACTGAACACTAACGTGCTTGAGCCCACAGACCTCCAGAGAACCTGAGAATGCTAAGCACACAAGATTGTCTTTCCAATGGGAAAGAGGAAAAACCTGTTCTTCCGCCCAGAAAGCTGAGAATCGGGGAAAAGATGAACTGCCTGGTGATGTGTGTTATCTGTTGGGTCATCAAGCTCTTCCGACCAAGACCTGAGGTGGCTGTGATAGCCAGGAGCTCCACAAGTTCCCCCAACCAGGACCAGAGGTGGCTAATAGTCCAAATGCTCTTATGCTATCTGTATGGCGGAAACCGGGCCAGACCCGTAGGCCTCTAAGTTGGCACAGTTAGTACATCTCTAGAATCTGTCTTCTTGGAGGAAATGACACCTAGTTGAGTTTCAGTGTAATTATGCTTCCCTGTGCAATGGAAATTGTATCACATCAGGAAACAGGTTTTTTTCCAAATAACACTGGGCTTAAACATATTGGAAATAAACTACCTGTTATGGGACACCTGGAAGTCTGATCCAGGCTGATGATCTCCTCACGTGCTCCGCTTCCCTGTATGACACAGAAGGGACCCCTCATGGCCCATACTTCCTCCACATGAGCCTGCCTTCCTCACCTGCAGATGACTAATTCATGTAAGCTTCCTGCCCAGGGCTCTCACCTCAAGGTCTGCTCTCAGCAAACATAAACTGCGTGTGCCCACAGCTTTCATGGGCCGTTTCTTCTGCCTACTTCCCATAGACTTCCCACAGACTTGTCCATTAAGTACTGTTTCTGCTTTTTCCTATGTCTTCACACATTTCCTTCTCAGTTTGCCTCACTTGTCTTTCAGATACTGCAATGTAATTTGTTTAACTCATATACTGAACCTCAAAAGGGTTCATTTTATGTACAGATAGCTTTTCTTTTAAAGGAAAAAAACTAGCCTTAAATTGTATTCCACTCTATGGTGATAAGTGAGAATCCAATGTTTATATGGTCAAACTCTAAAGTTCTTCCAACAGGCAAGAAATGGTGGCAAGCATCAGTGAATGATAACCATGATTTATCAGTGTCTTCTATAGTTCTATAAATTACGTACCACTCCGGAGGTAGGAAACACATCACTGATGCTTCCAGCTGCTTCCCATGCTACAGCGACGCGACCATGTGTTCCTTTTAAACGTTCAACATTCAGGGTTACCAGGCTGTCTCGCTCCATTTCCTCCACTTGCTTATGCAAGGAATTCTGAAAGACACATGGAAAGGCACAAGGGTTCCTTGAAACAGAGAAGCAATTTCTTCCTTGTTTTGCATTGCCACATATTTGCCAAGTTCAACATGAAATGTAGGGGAACAACAGTAGTGGACAGGTGTAATGTGTCCTGCTCAGGCCTGTAATGCCCAGGAGGCAGGAAGACCCCAACTACAGTGCCGGGGTCCCCACAGTAAGTACACAAATAACCTGAAGTCACAAGACACCAGGCATCTTACTGCGGTGTTTTTATGTTTGTCTTCCTGACACATTGTGCTCAATGGGCAGATATTACTCTTATACCCAGCATATGTTTCTTTTTAAAGTGACACACATAACACTGAAAGGTTTGTAAAAAAAAAAAAAAAAAAAAAAAAACTGGAATGGCAGGAAAACCTTCTGCCTCTGGGGAGAGGCCCCCTGGGTCTCCCTCTCCGATTAGCATATTAAGACTTAGGCCTAGAAGTCTCCAGTACACCACCCAAAGTCAACAACACGCAGAGAACTGAGACACTCTTCTCTGATCACTTGTTAATGTGTCTCACACTTAAATCACGTCCTGTGAATTATTCAGTTAGCTGACCTGTGTCTTCTGGTGCCTCTCCTTTCCTTAGCAGTGGTCTATGCAACTGTCTTTCCTACCTAAAAAAAAAAATCCCTCTGTGTGCTGTCTTGATTCCTTTCTTTCCACCTGTCCTTCCTAGCTTTGGTTCTTTGCTTGGATCCTAATGTTTGCCACTCCGTGACTATCACTCTGCCAAACACTTGCAGCACCTCACGCTAGCTTTTTTTTTTCGTTTTTAAATTTTTTTTCCGTTTATTTATTTATTAAAGATTTCTGTCTCTTCCCCGCCACCACCTCCCATTTCCACCCCCCTCCCCCAATCAAGTTCCCCTCCCTTGTCAGCCCATAGAGCTATCAGGGTTCCTTGCCCTGTGGGAAGTCCAAGGACCACCCACCCCCATCCAGGTCTAGTAAGGTGAGCATCCAAACTGCCTAGGCTCCCACAAAGCCAGTACGTGCAGTAGGATCAAAAACCCACTGCCACTGTTCTTGACTTCTCAGTAGTCCTCATTGTCTGCTATGTTCAGAGTCCGGTTTTATCCCAGGTTTTTTCAGACCCAGACCAGCTGGCCTTTGTGAGTTCCCGATAGAACATCCCCATTGCTTTTTACAGAACTTTTTCTCAGAAAGAATACTTTCACACATGTCCAGCTACTACGCGCCATAACATGACCTTATCACCCACACAGTCCAGGCTTAAGAATTGTACAACTGTGTTGGCTAAAAATCTCCCATAATGTTTTCAGTAAGTTGTGGTTTTGCATTCAGCCATGTTCATAGCTAGTGACATGGAGCTGGACACAAATCCCTCCCCAAAGCATCCTTGATTTCTCAATAAGACAATCATGTTGAGAATAAAGATGCTTTTTAAAAATCTTTCCTGGGGCTGGAGAGATGGCTCAGTGGTTAAGAGCATTGCCTGCTCTTCCAAAGGTCCTGAGTTCAATTCCCAGCAACCACATGGTGGCTCACAACCATCTGTAAAGAGGTCTGGTGCCCTCTTCTGGCCTTCAGGCATACAGACAGAATATTGTATACATAATAAATAAATAAATAAATAAATAAATAAATAAATATTAAAAATCTTTCCTGTAGGAGTTCCCATGTATTTTTAACAATGGCCATCTAAAGAGACCCCTCCAAAATGCTTATAGAAATGTTAATTTGAAAAGAGCCAACCCAAGGAAATTTCATACAGCTGTTCAGTGTTATGTTTCACGTTTCAAAGTAACAAAATTGTGTTCAAGGCGATAAATAATTCACAAAACATCAGATTTTAAAATATGCACATAATTTGTTCAGAGAAGATAAGCCTTTCCCTGGCTTCATGCTCTTCATTACCGATGGCTAGTAAGAGGAGGCCTCCATACAGCCAGAAGATGTGCCAGAAATTCTACTCTGCCACATCCAAACGGCGGCTGTCCAGACACAGGCCAACTGCACTGAGTGGCTCTGCTGAGAAATTCTACTGAAGGGCTTGCAGGAACTCCCAATCCTGCCCATAGGCAAGGATGAAACCACAGGGGTTTCCTGTATCTAGACCAGCTACCTGAAGAGAGGCTGTGGAGGGAGGTTGGGAAGAGGCTGTGGAGGGAGGGTGGGAAGAGGCTGTGGAGGGAGAGTGGGAAGAGGCTGTGGAGGGAGGGTCGGAGGGTGGGAAGAGCCTATGGAGTCTGTCCCAGCTCAGGTTCTCAGCTCATTAACCCCAGCCTTGCCCTTCACATATTTCAGAAGCACCAGGAAGGCCTGTGAGTGCACAGGAGCAGGCTCCACCTCCTTGTCCGGCTGTAGACAGAGCAGACGCTGGCTCATGCACTTTTCAACTTTAATGAAAAGAAACAGATAAATGATCCAGCTCTAAGTGTTCTTAAAAAAAAATGCAGGACATGAAGGTTCAGATAGTGGGCACCAGTGGTCAACCACACAAGCCCTTTCTGCTACCGTGTCATTTGGGGAGGGACCTGAAGAAGTTAGGGGAAATGTGAGCATCTTGGACAGAGGGACCTCCCCAAACACACGGTTCAAATCTTAAAAGTTGACCCCCTGTCCACATGTGACCACTGAATGCTCGTGATTAGATGGTCTCGAAATGTAAAATGTATACTGCAGTTGAAACACAAAGCAGCTCAGAAAATGTTAGGTATTCAGCAATGGTCTTTTATGCGTGTTGAAATTACAGCATTCCGGCTCTACGGGGTTAAATAAGGCATACTACTTAAGCTGGCTTTCCTTTTTTTCTCTCTCTTAATAAATGTGTTTACTAGGAAACAAAACTAAAACTTTTCCTATACTTGTGGCACATTCTATTCAGCCGTTGTCTGCTTTTCCCTTTATTCCAATGGATATTTTGGGCAACAGTATGATCTGCCCCCTACAGGCAGATGAGGACAATTCATGCACAACCCTCATCCCCTCAACCAGCTTTTCCTACAGTTGTCCCTAAGGAAGTGAAGGGTAAACTCACGCTTTCCACAGATTCATCATGTGATAACTACTGAATTGTCACAGTGGCTTCAGAACAATGTCACTTTCCATTTAGAGTATGTTCATTATACCATAGCTAGCATGATCCTTTTCAACAGCACATCACGGACAGGAATGTCATGCCACTTTCTCAACACCTCCTCGTGTTCCATCCCCCAAAGGCTAAATTCACTGTCACTGAGAGGCTAGTGCCGGTGCTAACACAGCAGGTCTGGCGGGTAGCCTGAAAGAGCAAAGCTCACAAGGCTGACCATCAGCTGCTATCTAAGAATTTGGTTTCCAAGAGGTCCTTTCCATTCCCTGACCTGATAAGTAGTTCCTCTGTACGAAGTTTATATAAATAATACAGTCTATGGTTTATGCTGGCATTTGTGTTCCCTCTGCAATCTGTTTAGGCAAGTGTGAGGCAGAGAATGACCACATGACCAGCTTGCAATGAGAAGCCTGACTTTGAACCTGTACTAAGATTCTCTTAATGGTCAAATTCTGTAAGTGTTACAACAATACAACTCATTGCTAGGGAAATTTGGCTCGATGCATTCTTTGTAACTCCATAGCTAAACAGCTCTTGGAATCTTACCCCTGGTTTCTTCTGGGATTTACTTATAAGTATTTCCTGTGTGTGTTTTTGTGTTTATACATACATATGTGTGTATACATAAATATTTGTTTATGTATCATATATGTGCATATAGTACACACATAATATATCACATATAGCATATATGTGTAATATATGATGGAATCGATGTAATTATATATAGCATATGTATATACTATATAATATATATATAATACATAATATGTGTGTGTGCGCACACACAGAGGCACAAGACTGGACACGCAGTACTGTGGACATCCCTAGTGAGTCACTGAAGCTATAGATGGTCATAGGGCCTTGAAAGCGTCTCTCTGTCACGGACTGGACTTGACTAGGAAACAGCACTGTAACAATCACAGGAGGCTTTGCAATGACACATGCAGAGGTGCACTGGCCCAGTCTGAGCCATGGTGACACAGAGGCAACCAACCCATCAGCTCCAAGTCCACCTTTGTTGTTGCTGTGTTCCTAGTGCTTAAAGCCATCTGAATTAGACCTTCCTCTTACATGGGAGGTTTTGGAGAAAATACGGCAGCTCTGCTAGTATGACAACTCAATACATCTGAATGTATGCTGAAGACAGTAATAAGTAACACAATATGAATGTCTTTCTTCTCATTGGTAAAGAAATATAAAGCCCATGTAAATGGAGAACATGATTTTTAAAGTTCCTTCCTTGAGAAAACGAGGCAAAGGCATCTACATGTGCACAATGTCTGTACAGTTATAAGCCCCCCACTAACCCCATCTGATGTCACATTCATATGTAACATGCATGATAGACACACGATGGAGTGTATCTAGATCTGTTTCACCATTACCCTCTGATTCAAAAGTTTCTTTTTCTATACAATGGTACCTGAGCAAAATACTGGGAAAAGACCAAATAGTAATGTATTATATTCAAGACAACTAAATAAGCAAGAACAGCGGGGACGTGGTATTCCAGAATCCGGCATCTAAGTCTAGAAACTGCAACGTCAGAATTCACCTTAGAAGACAGGATAAGAAGTGCGACTGAGGCAAGGGAGGGAAAAGACTGAAAACAGGCCAAGCGCCACTCACGCCCTGACAGCTGATTGACACCAATTTGTCAGTCCGACAACTCTGACTTCAAAGTGTCGTCTTCAGTCACTCTACCTGGGCGAATGCTATAACCCCGTAGGCATCATCATTCGAGAGGACAGTGACTCTCACGTAACCACTGGCGCCAATCTCTGCTCCTCCTTTTGGATTCTTAAGTTGGACTCTGAAGGATTCTTCTTCTTCCGGAACTGTGTCGTCAAGGATGTTTACTGCTATGATTGCCTCTCTGTCACCAGGTTCAAACATCAGTTCACCTAAACTAGCATAAGAAGGCCATATAAAAAGAAGTCAGTGATGACCAATGAATGATATAACTCTTATCACACTGAGTAATGCTGTCTTACAAGCATCAAAACATTTCAGAAGCAAAGTTTTCATACAAAATATTTATATAATACTGATTAACTTGGTAGACTAGATACTAAAAGTATGGATAACGAGCAGATTTCCAGCTTGTTAATAGCTCTTAGATTTTATGTAAAGCAGTAACTCAATCAATGAGATGGAGAAATCCGGTGCCATACCAAGCTGTGGTTAGATTAAAGGCATTGAACTTACCTAGGAATAAAGTCAGACTGGCTGGAGATGTAAGTCAGCTCGTAGAAGTGCGAGTGAGAAGCTCCCACTAAAGCAATTAAAGTTTTGCTTGAATTAAGCGACTTCACTGTAACAAAAGCTGCATCATGAGCAGCAGGTGCTTCCAGAACAAAGGAGAACTCATTCCGCTCCGAATTCCAGCAGTAAAGAGAAGACTGATTTTGGCCAATGAGAAGTATGTGGACTGGAAGAAGGAAAGAAAAGGAACAGGACTGAAGCCTTCACTGCCCACGCAGGCTCTCTTCGTGGCTCCAAAGCTAAACCTTTCCAACTCTCGAAGCTCCAGACTCATTTCTAGACTAAAGCAAATATGTTTTTTGTTTTTGAAACAACAAGATATAAGAAATTGCTGAGTGTTGTGCACTGACCAGTTCAGCTTGACAAAATGCACACATCTGTTCAAGAAAATAAAAGTTATTGGTGGATAAAAATGAAAATGGATTTGGATTCATTTGTGTTCATATCTAAACCTATATGAAAGTAACTTTTCAAAACACAAAACCCTCCTTATGCCAGCCCCGAATATTTCACTTTCCTCTTTTCTTGTCTAGTCGCCACCACACACATTTATAATCACAGCGGGAGCAAATATGAACAAGAGCTTGAACTCGTCTTGTTCCATAGTCGAAGCGTGGCACATGGCACATGGTCAATGAGCTGCCGCACAGTATTCACGTTCGCTGTTGTTTAAATTTTCCCCTATTTACTTTGTCTATACCACAGTGGGTGGCATGTGCATGCCAGGGGCGTGTGGAGCTCAGAGCACAGCTCTCAGGAGCTGGCTCCTTTCCACCACGTGGGTTCTCGGATAAAACTCAGACTGCTGGCCCTGGTGGCAACAGCTTTATTCACTAAGCATCTCACCAACACAAGTTTCTAATTCCAATATTGGAGTTCTAATCTGTATATCCGTTCTTAACTATTAATAATTCCTGTAGATTGAGGTTTTCTTATTGTTTAACATTTGAAGTTTTCAATATTAAGTAGAAGCAAAATACATATTTTCCACTTGGCAAATTATTCAAGATACTTAATCAATCCAAAGAATATGAACGAACTTCTGACACTGCGAACACACTCTGCTGGGGCACTTTTGATGCTACCAGTACTCATACTTTAGTTAATTCACAGCGATGGTGCTTTTACAGCTACACAGGCTAGGAAAGAGGTGGTTTCAAATGCTACCTATAATAATAACCACTCTTCAGACATAGATGGAGTGGGGCTGGGGAACCATAGAAAAATATGCAAATTCTAGTGCTGACTGAAGCATTCCAGAGCAGAAGGCTGGGAAACAAGAGTCAGCACTAAAATAACATGAATTCGGAAAGGCTGACAACCTTCTCATATGTTAGCCAATGATTACAGTGGGAAACCTAACAGCCTGGCTCTTACACATCAAAACTCCTGGTCATTACTATTTCATTACTGTTAAATCTTTAATTAGATTAACTTATTTAGGTACTGTTGCATGTTACTAACAGTTGCATAAAGGCAAAGATTGGGAAAATGTTAACTTATTAGAATATTTAAACGGCAAATACTTTGCACAAAGTTTTGTAAAATTATAGATGTTCCAAAAATAACAAACTCTACCATGACATTTAAAAACCTTCCCTTTTAAAGTAGTGAACAAAGAGAACTGAGTTATCTCTATGTCTCTCTGTTTCTCTGACACCCTTTATTCTTCTCTCCTTCCCTCCATACCTTCCCACAAAAGACGCTCTAAGTCTTAGGATAAAGATTGCAATCCTTCAATTGCTCCATTTAATTGACTTAATTAATATTTCTTTGTTCATGCTTCTTGCCACTGTTCCCTCACTGCTCGTGTTTGGATTACATTGGGCTCTTTCCAGTTTTTTCCAGAAGTGCATGCTCACTCCACTACCTGGCCTCTTTGTAGGCTTTGAAGGCTTTGCCTGGAGTCCATCTTCAGCTCAACTCTTTGCCTCCTATTTAACTGATAATTCCTAATCCCGTGATTATTGAAGAGAGCTTTGTAGATAGGTCATAAACCAGCTCAAGTCTTTGCCAATATTTTATTAAGTTATTTCCTGGAAATTATCTGTTATAGTTCCAATCCTATTTGTTACACACGCGTGCACACAGACACATATCTCTTTATCCTACTACACACTACATTTTGCAAGACGTGATTTGAGCTGGCCTTGTTCCCACAGGCCCTGCCACTGGGATTACCACCTTTAAATCTATTTACTAATGAAGAAGCCCCCCCGCCCCGCTCAAAAACAGGAAGGAAGCAGCAAGCTTGTATATTCTTGAAATATTCGTCCTGTTCATTTTCCCTCTTCCATTTTCAGAAATCAGTCGTCGAACTAACCACAGAGCAAATATGTGAACCTATGCCCCTGGCTCCAATTTAACAATTTTAATAAAACATTTGACATATACAAAATAAGAAATCCTTTAAACATTCTTTAATGCATACTTTCAGCTTTCAGGGATTTATAATAGCTATTCTCAGTAATTTCCTACAGTCTTTTCATGCGCCTACCACTTCAAGTCACAGAAACAAAAGAAACAGAGACCTCACAATGGGCTCTTCATAAAACCTCTGGCAGAATTTTCCCTGAGTTCTTTTGGAAAGTGTGCCTATTATATTTTTTTAAGAAAATCTTTAAAAGGAATTCTATAACTTCAATTAACAGCCCATGTAGTACACTTCTTCCTTAAAAACACTCATTAGGCAACCATTGTGAATACCAATAACGGACTTAAGTAGACAGTCCATCCATTTGAAAACCTGAGGTACAAGAAAAGCAGACATTCAAGGCCCCAAATTAAAGGATAGCTAGAAAAAAAATGGAACAAACATAACGAAAGATACATATTCAGTAAATCAATTGTTGAGTGAATAAGAAAGCTAGTGTTCTCGTACACCACAGGATAGCATGACAATGCATGTCCACATCTGTGTGAGCAGAGCAAGGATGGTTCAGGTCTGAGGGTACAGTGAGACAAGTGTGGAGGCTTACACTTACATAGGCATACAATAGACCAAGTGAAAATTAGGGGGTATATCAGGAATGCAGAGTCCAGGAGGAAGAAACATGGAAACAAAGGAAATTATGGTTTTTTCTCTCTTATTAAGAGATCTTGGCTAAATAACTAAACAAACAAACAAAACCAGGGAAAACCTCTCATTCAAGTTCAATGGTAGAGGAGCTTGCTGTGACCTTGCCTAAAGATACAGAGCCTGACAGAGAAAGAAAGAACTAAATGTCCATTACGAAAAGAAGCAGAAGCAGACTCATGAAGTTTGTGCTAATCCTCCCAGCCTCCTATCATTTCCTCTGGATGTCTTAACTGCATAATTTCACCTGTCTTCCAAGCATAAGAGTCTCTGAAATCTACATGTCTGATCCCCCAATTCCCCTCCACACCTCTAATCACCTCAAAGTGTTACCATTGCCATAAACCACAGCCACCTAAAACCCGCTGGTGCTTGCTTCCAATAAATGAATTCTTCCTACAGTCTTTCTTATTTTCAATACTAATAGCCTCATAATTGCCAAAGTGTGGGAGTTTTGCTGCCCACATTTGAGTAGTCAGAAATCCTCATGAATGCTCATTGTTAGATCTCCTGTCCATAAAACTGTCAGGCATCTATAGTCCCTCCCAGCTCAGGACCTTCTTTCAGTTGGACTAGGGAGTTGTAACACATTTCATTCATAATTCTCACACAAAAGCTACATGACACCATCAGAGAAGGGCTTTGATCAGCGTGTGCCTCTGAAACGCCTTTGAAGACTTCTCTGCCTCATCCATGCTCAGAGTACGAGCCAGGAACTAAGAGTTCTGAGACACTTAGATAGCCTGTGAGGTCCAAACTGTTGCTACAGGAAACCAGAGAGGTTGTTTGACTGCTTTCCTTCACTCCTGTTTCCTGGGTCTATGTGGCTGGTATACTATGACAGAATGAATGCAGATGCAGATATGGGAATCCAGATGCAGAAAGACAGATGACACTAATTTCCCTCCTACAGGCTAGGACCCTTTATATGAAATATGAAGGACAAGAATGTCTCAGATTTCAAAAACTACATGGTCAAAACGTACCGAGAATTAATCCCAATTACACACATAAATATACAAGCATTGTGGTACACACCTTTAATCCCAGCACTTAGGCAAAGGCAGGACTCTGTGAGTTCACGGCCAGCCTTGTCTCCAAAGTGAGCTCAGAGGCAAGCAGAGTTATGTAGAGAGACCTTTTCTCAATAAAGCGAAACACCCCAAAACCATAAAATTCACATTCCATCTTATAATATTGGTGAGGGTAACCTTACACAATATTTTTATTAATTTTTATGCCTAAAACAAGGTATTGTGTGCATAATTTTTCACTGTCACATAATTTCCGATTTTCATAATAACAGCACTCGACCTGCATGAAAGTCTTAAAAGGTTGAACTCCTCGAAAAAGAGCTTACAATGGGGCTAAGGGGATGGACCAGAAGGTAAAATCACAGCATTTGCATCATAAGCCTGCCAGCCTGAGTTCAAGCCCCAGATCCCATGTCGGGTGGCTTGTTTCTGTAGACTCAGCGCTTTCCAGTATGCTGGAAATATAACTGTCTTTACATCTCTACATGCAACTGTGTCACAGGCTCACCACCAGTGAACACACATGTGTGCACATACACTAATAAGGAAATAAATCTTTAAATAAATATGTAAGTGCAATGGTGGTTGCCAGGGTCTTCCATTGCAGAAAATGGAAGGAGGTTGATCACAAACTAGATCTTCAGCTGTTGATAATTTCTGGAGAGCTCGCTGTACAGGGTGGTAACGATACTACTAATAATGACTTGCAAACTCAGAAGATGCTAGAAGACTAAATCTTGAGTTTTCATCACATATACACAAACAGAAATGGTGAAGTGATAGGCCCTAAAGCTTACTGAAACGATGATGTCACATATGCTTCAAAGCATCCCATGGTACACAGTACACGGTAAGTATAGACCATGCTTCTATTTCACTCATACTTAAATACAGAGAGAAAAAAACAAGTAAACAAATTAAAAGTTACCTAGATATTACCTAATAAGCCAGACAGAAGTGCTTTTGTGAGAATTGTTTTCTTACAAGGGGTTAAATAAATAACTCGGGCCAGGAACACTTGCTGCCCAAGTGAGGTCCTGGGTTCTGATCTTAGCATCCACATAAAGCCAGGCATGATTGCACACCACCTGCACTCCCACAAGCCGAGCTCTGTGGAAAGTGGAGACAGTTATATCTCTGCGGCTTGTTGACTGCCCACCAAGCTTCAGGCTCAGTGAGAAGCTCATTCTCAAGGGGAGTAAGAGAACAGGACAACATACATCCTCATTCAGTTTGTACACACATGTGTGCACACACACAAGTATACACACCTGCACATACATGCCACATATACATTCACACAGCAACAGAGACCCAAAGACAGAATGCAATGCCCTTTTCTGACCTTCATAGGCAACAAGCACACACACACAAGCAGGTAAAACATATAAAACACACACACAACATAAAATTAATAAATCAGAAAACATCAGTCTTTTTGAAACTCTGGACTTCTGGATAGATTGTTATAAAGATCTGATATTATATTCCTAGTAAATTAGCCTCTGAGGGGGCTGGAGAGATGGCTCAGTGGTTAAGAGCATTGTCCGCTCTTCCAAAGGTTCTGAGTTCAAGTCCCAGCAACCACATGGTGGCTCACTACCATTTGTAATGACGTCTGGTGCCCTCTTCTGGCCTGCAGACATACACACAGACAGAATATTGTATACATAATAAATAAATAAATAAATAAATATTTAAAAAATAAAATAAAGTAGCCTCTGAGAACATGCCATTCTATCTAAAGTCAATTAGAATGGAGTCAATCCAGGTTTCCACACTGTGTTTAAGCTGGACAAGTAATTGGAAAGTTCTTACCTATTCCCGAAGCTGGTGTGAAGGAATGGATCCTGTTAACAGTAGCAAAGTCCAAGGACTGGAAATATCTGAAAGATGACTGCCCCATCTCCCAGGTGAAAATGTCAACTGAATTCTGATTCCCTATGATTAAGAAATAAAAAGCAAAAAATAAATAAATAAATAAAAAAAAAGAAATAAAAAGCAACAAGCTGTACAAAGAAAATGCCAAAATTACACAATAGAACTATATAATAAAGCATTAAATTCTGTTGTAAAAGGAGCAGCCGGCTACTTCCCACCACCTGGCTCCCGGCTAGCTTTTCCCGAAATAATTACACAGAAACTGTATTCATTTAACACTGCCTGGCCGATTAGTTCTAACCTCGTATTGGCTAACTCTTACATATTTTAACCCATTTCTAATAATCTGTATCGCCACTTGACTGTGGTTTACCAGTATGAGTATAACCAGCATCCATCTTGGGTCGGAGAGCCATGGCGTCTGTCTGACTCTGCTTTCTTTCTCCCAGCATTCTGTTCTGTCTACTACACCTATCTAAGCTGCTGTCCTATCAAAAGGCCAAGGCAGTCTCTTTATTTAACCAATGAAAGCAATACATAGAAAGAAGACCCTCCTACACCAAAACTCAATTAAAGAAAATTTACCATAGAATATATCTATTTTAAGAATTCAATTTGGCAGGGAACACTGCAAGCACTTTCTGTTTTTATCATGTTAAGCATATATAAACTAAGACACACCAGGAAGCATATTCTGTCACTGAAGCACACATACACACTAAGACACACCAGGAGACATATTCTGCCACATGCAGCATACATACACACACACACCAGGAAGCATATTCTGTCACATGAAGCACATACATACACACACACATACACTAAGACACGCCAGGATACATATTATGTCACATGAAGCATGTACACACACACACATACACACATAAACACTCAATCACACCAGCAGACATATTCTGACACATGAAGCATGCACACATACACACACACACACATAAACACTCAGACACGCCAGGAGACATATTCTGTCACAGGAATCATACATTCACATATTAAGGCACATCAGGACACTTATTCTGCCACATGAAGAATACACACACACACACACACACACACACACACACACTAAAGCACACCAAGAGACATGTCTGTCACATGAAGCACACATACACTTGTTGCACAGTTTTTAAAAACCCAGAGACAGAAACTGGGGTTCAACCTGAAGGTCAGAAAAGAAAACAGCCAGCCACAGGCTCTTACCTCTACCTCAGTCTGAAATAGTGGTCTTGCCTCCAGGAATCACAGAATGAGACTGTGTCTCAGAGTTGTCTCCCCCATCTTGAATTCCTCTCTACTGCTGGGATTAAAGGCATGGACCACTACTGTCTGGTTTCCATGGCAAACTAGTGTGACTACTGGGATTAAAATTGTGTCACCACTGCCTGGTGTGTAAGACTGACCAGGGCAGCTATTTTACTCTCTGAACTTCAGACAAGCTTTTTTTATTAAAATACAAATAAAATATCAGTACGTACACACTGAGACACACAGAGAGACATATTCTGTCACATGAAGCACGTATGCACCAAGACACACCAGGAGACATGCTCTGTCACATGAAGCACACACACACTAAGGCACACCAAGAGACATGTCTGTCACATGAAGCATACACACACATTAAGACACAGCAGGAGATGTGTTCTGTCACATGAAGCACACACACTAAGACACACCAGGAGCCATGTTCTGTCATATGAAGCACACACACTGAGACACATCACAAGAAAGAAAGGGATGAAATGTGTACTCTTATGCAGATTGTATTCTGAATCAGTTTTATAAAAGTCACTAGACACTATCTGTTCTATATATTTCCCATGACACTCCAAGCACAGTCATATAAAATTATAACTTTTGGAAGACTGACTATAAAATCTTTATACACTTTTTTGCATTACCCATCTACTCCTCATCTTATAGGAATTTAAGTTTAAAATGGTGGCTCAGAACAGCACACGATCACAGGTACAAAGTCTAGGTGGTTCAGAACAGCACACTATCACAAATTCAAAGAGTACAGTGGTTCAGAACAGCACACAATCACAGGTATGAAGTCTAGGTGGTTCAGAACAGCACATGGTCACAGGTATAAAGTCTAGGTGGTTCAGCACAGCGCATGGTCACAGGTATAAAGTCTTTTTTGGTAAAATGTATTTCTAACTGACTTTACTGCTTTCAATCAAGAAAGTCTACTACTCATCAAAAGATAACATCTTACATAAAACAGACAGCATAAGCTATATGGTTTCAGTTGTAACTGTAGATACATTACAAGCACCATATTTCCTCACCTAAAAAGGTATTTTTGGCAAAAACTAAGTAAACATCATCGCCTGAAGCCAAAGCCTCCACTTGTGTAATCCCGCTGACCGGCACGTCTTCAAAGTTAGTAAACCGACTGCCAGACCACGTGAATAAAAGGGCATTTCGTTGGACGTTGGCCTGGGAAACGGCTAAGAAGAGAGAGCCTCCTCTGCTGAACAAGGCCATGCCTAGGACACCTTGGACAGGCAACCTCTGATGTAAGACAAAGATGCTTCCATTCCATCGGAAGACCTGCAGGAAAAGTTCAAACACAAAGCTCTTACGACCCAGAATTCAGCACCTGAGGCAATTTAAGAGGGTCATAGGCCCACACTCCTGACCTTCTGTTTAGTTAGGAGTTTAGTGATAATAAAAACGCAATAAAACCGAGCCCCCCCCCATTTCTTTCTCCATCCCTCTTTTCTGTGTTGTATATGTGTGTGTGTGCATGCGCGTGCACGCGCAATGAATAAAAGAGAAGTTATTTGAGAAGAGATCAGTATAAAATATAGAGAGGTTTTGGCAGTAGAAAAAAAATTAAAAAAGTGAACTAAGTTTAAAATACAAAATCCTTGATGCCTTGATTTCTTCACCAGATTTCAAACAACAGAATACAGAGACATCCAATTAGAGAATTAGAAAAAAGATGTTTCAAGTCTGAGGTATGTGGACTGCCAAGTGCAGTCACCTCAAGGACACACACAATCCCAAAAGACCCACAGCTCAGTCACCATCGGTGTGCATGAGAGGCCATATTAACTAGTTATCTTCTTGTTATGATAAAGCACTAGAGAGAAGCACCTTCAGGGCAAGAGGAGTTGATCACAGCTCAAAGTTCTAGGGTAGAGCCCCCCACAGTGGGGAACGCGCGGCAGTGGGAACTGGAGCCGCGGGTCACACTGCATCCACAGCCAGCAGATGGAAACGATGCTCATGGCACCTTTTCCTTTTCTGTTTCATCCAGAATTGCAGCCTGTGGAACGGTGCTGCTGGACGGAAGGTGACCTAATCTAGATAATTCCTCACAGTCTCACCCAAAGGCTAACCTTATCTTGATTCTGTCAAGTTGACAGTGGAACTCAGGCCAAGGAAGGGGAGATTTCTTCACATCACAGAGAGAGAAAGAAAGTATTAGGGAGGAGAGTTTTCTCTTTAAACTGGGCAGGATTTGAATATGATGCTCACTGTAATAATCCCTATGAGAGGGAAGGGGCAGCATGGGAAATGATGAGAGCCCATGAAGGCAAGAAGGGCATTGGTGTGAGAGGCCAGGCTTCCACAGTCATGCCCCACGGTGATGGGAAGGAGAATGAGGCTGGATTTCGAGTGCTGTGGGAAGTAGTAAGCTTCCTTCTAGTCGACTGCATTGCAGGAGAGCCCCTGGCTGGAAACAAAAAGCTAACAAGCATGTACGGAAGCCTGAGTGACAAAGAAATACCAGGCAAGCACTGAGATGACAAGATGTCGGTGCCAGAGCAGTGTGAGATGGGTGGCGGGACCCGAATGCCCACTCGCAATGTGAGTCAGGAGCTTCAGTGACACCTGTTGAGTGGCGATTCCAATCCATAGTGATTCCCAACTCAATTAGACTCTGGTCAAATGCTCGTACTATTATTAGATTTGCTCTATTTCCTCAAGAAAATCTATTTTAACCCTAGTCTTCAAACACTAACTATGTATGTTCAAAAACCACTCAGTATGATTTCACACTACCACTACCAAATCATGCCTTTTGTTACACAAATCCTACAGACCATAAAGGAACTGATTTTATTAGCATGCTTTAGAAGAGAGAAACTTCACATCAAGAGAATCGCACCTGAGTTAACTCAGAATCATTTCTTTGACTTGCAATGATGAAATAATCTTGACTGCCTGAGGTGAAATGTCGTACTTGACAGCTTCCAGAAATGATGATTGTCTGGACCTGCAGATGAGTGGGAATAAACATTAAAGGTCTTAGTAATGGAGCAACGGGACGCAATAGCAGCAGGCATTAGTACCACCCTATGATCTGAGAATGTGTTTAATTTATAGGTTATGCATTCCTAAGTCTAAACGGAAGCCAAAAAATGCCTTGAATTAAGACATTTGCTACAATGTGGATCAATTGCAAAATAGTTCATTTTTACTTTAAAGTAGAACATATTTCACCTTCCATTTTCATTAATCTTATGAATTTGAATTGCACTTAAGTAAAGAATCTACAGAAAAATTAAAAATGTTTTACCAGGAATAATTTGAGTCCAGAAGTGAGTGTGTACACACTATTAATTGAAGGCTTTTCTCCATTTCTCTCCCCGTGAGTAATGACAAGGTAGGGAGAAACACCAATATTAAAGGCCTCACAAGTTTTAGGACTTTGTATATTGAAATCCTAGGAAGTACAAATGATATTAACAATTAATGCTATATCAAAATTTTTGCATCCATTTTATTTTGTGTACCATAAAGCAAAAAGTGATGTTTACCTCAACTGGAATGAAAGTCCCTTGCCATCGGTAAACAGCTAAGGATGATTTTCTTAACATTACACCATACACTGAATCTTCGACAGTAAAGAAACACCAGCCAGATGCAGTCTGGTCAAACAAGCTTTGAAACACAGAAAAGACAATGTCCACTCCCCCTAAAACAATAAGATAAATCATTACTTATGAGTATATAATCACACTTGAACCTTATCTCATTTGACATATTATGTAAAGAAACTAGTGAGCATATCAGAAAGAAAATGATGGTGATTGTGTGTGCCTGTGTGCATGTGTGCATGTGTGCCTGTGTGTATGTGTGCCTGTGTGCAACTGTGTGTGTTCATGTGTGTGCATCTGTGTGCGTCTGTGTCTTTATGTATGTGTGCATATGTGCATCTGTGTCCATCTGTGTGCATGTGTGCCTATGTGCTTGTATGTGTATTCATGTGTGTGCATGTGTGTATGTGTGCCTGTGTTTGTGTGCCTGTGTCTGTGTGCATGTGTGCTGTGTGTGTTCATGTGTGTGCATATGTGCCTTTGTTTATGTGTGCCTGTGTGCATGTGTTCCTATGTATGTGTGCATGTGTACCTGTGCGCATGTGTGCTGGTGTATGTGTGTGTATGTGTGCCGGTGTGCTGGTGTGTGTATGTGTGTGCATGTGTACCTGTGTGCCTGTGAGCCTATGTGCCTGTGTGCATGTGTGTCTGTGTGCTCTGTGCCTATATGCCTGTGTGAGTGTGTGCGTGTGTGTGTGTGTGTGTGTGTGAGTGTGTGTGTGTGTGTGTGTGCGCACGCGCACACATGCACGCACACACGCTGCATGTTCAAGTGAATAGACACTCGGAAGCTTGAAAATAGTATCTAAAAATAACTTTTTAAAGTAGTGATATTTGATCTATATCCTACAATCTTTTCCAAGTGCATTCAAAACTAAATGCTAAGTAAATATTTTAAAGAGAAACATGCTAAAATAACTTCTCTCAAAAACTGTCAAAGGACAGCTGAAATTTGAAAATGATAAATATGTCTTACATAAATATGCTAATGGTACTACCAAACTTAATCTCACATTTCTAAATGTCTGCTCATCCAATGGTTTCTTGGGTTCTACTTTAGAAAAAGACTTCAGAATATCTTTGCAGACTCGCTTACGTCAAATCACTTCATGGTTTTATCAAATTGCTATAATTTTGTATTTTAAAACCCCTAATTAATGAGGAATCATTATTTAAGCTATTGATCAAAGAGTACTGCAAATAACATAGTTTACGCGTGATTATTTTGGGGTCTGGGCAGCCAGGAAATGAACAAGTGGCCTCCTACTACACTCCCCGGTCATAGTCTGCATCCTTTCTTCCCTTCTATACAAACAATTCCCTCCATGACATTAAGACAATATCTATAAACTATAAATATGGTCATACCACACCATTTTTGTTCATATCTTTTCAGTAAGCCTAGGATGAACATTAGCATCTAAGAACTATTTTTCAAGTTCTTTAATGACCTAGCCTCACCTAACTAATGAAGAGCAATATTCTCTCTTACCTCTCTGTTCACTGTCATCCAATGCCTTCTCTTAGATGTCTTAGCAGCCTGTCACTACTGTCTCCAAATTCTTCCTGTCTAGTTCTTTGTATCCAATCTCCATTCATCAGTCAGTCTTCATTCAAACATTGGTTCTCTTTGAAAGTACTCAGCTAGTATTTTTATTTTATGTGCATATGTGTGTTTGTTTGAATATATGCCATGTATGGGTGCCCATAGATGTCAGAAGAGAGTGTCAAATCCCCTGAATCTGGAGTTTCAGGCAGTTGTGAGCTTCCTAACATGGGTGCTAGGAACAAAACCCAGATCCTTTAGAAGAGAATTAAATACTCTTAACTATGGATCCATCTCTTCAGCCCTCACATTTACTACTTCCAATTTTCCCTTTAAAGCATTATTATCATTTGCAATGCAAATTTATTTTTATTTCCTATATTTATTTCTAGAGATGTCTAAATTCTAAGCTTTGCAAGATGAAATGCACAATAAATATTGTGGATCCAATAATAGAATCAAGTCCTGTTCTGTTGGCAATAGACCAGTAATATACAGTTCATGGAAATAAAGCTAAACGTACTCATGCCAAAAGCTGTTTCAGACACTGTCTCCCACTGCACACTCACAGGCAAGTCAAGGCCATTCGTACGTGAGACATTGAGGTATATACTCCTGTTGTATTCTTCAACATCTATAGAGGTAGCACTAAAAGAGAAACAAATGGATTTTGGAGAGCAGAAAAAGTATAAATATTTAAATATTCAACATACATATACACTGCCAGATTATTACTCAGTAAAGTTTGTACACCCTTAATGAGACCCACAAATTTATGCACTGTAGAGACTAACTCTAGTATTCCAAAATATTCACTGATGGGTATTTTTAAATAAAAAATACAAATGTAACACTCCAATGGTCTTATCATAACAATGATTAAAAGTCTATCACATTGCAATATATAGTCAAATAATGTTGCCATTCTGAAATCTCTTCTCACATAACTCAGTTATCTGATGAGAAATACATGAAGTAAGTAATGTTTAGCTTATTAATAAAGTTACATCCCTTAATTAGTTTATGAAATGAAAATATTTGTCCACTCCCAGACATTTAAAAACTACCCAGAAATTAGTTTTCTTCTACATCTCCTATTTTGCTTCAAAATGGCAATGTGTTGTACAGCCCATACCTATTCTCAATGGCAGCAATACTAAATAGCCCCAAAGGGGCCTGGTTTTGCAGAATTGTTATCAGGGTTTGAACATGGGTCCCTAGTCTAGCGCCTCCAGTTGGGTTAAACAAGGTGCAAACAAAATGCTCATCCATTTCTGGTTCTGTGTCTAATATGGCAGAGATGTGCAGGGCCTGGAAACAAAATGAAAAAATAAAGTTACTACAATATCATTCTTCTCGAAACAAACATGTGGAAAATTTACTAAACATTTTGACAACATGTGTTTTAAAACATGACTTCTATTTACATTCGATTCTTTTGATGACTCCAATTGCTTTAAGTTACTTCCTTGGGGATTTTCAACCCTGTGATCTGCTGCCCTAAAGTGTCTGAAAAGCAAGAGTTGATGGCAATGACAGTGATTGGGGATGGAGAGATGGTGCCAGAGTTCCTGCTGTGTATTTCAGGGTACCCAAACTTAATCCCAGCACCCACATCAGGGAGTCCACAGCTGCCCATAACCCTAGACCCAGAAACTTTGATGCCCTCGTCTGGCCCACAGACACATACAGAGCAATACGTATGCATAATTTTAAAATAAAAATAAATCTTTCTTAAATTTTCAAAACAAATCAAAAACTGACTACAATGTTAGTTTGCATGAGCTGATTTCTGTGACCTTTTGTCCTATCCAGGCTACATAATTTCATTAACCTCATCCCAATCTGTAAATGGCTGTCAAGAAGCAAGGACAAGCAGAGTGGGTACCAATTAGGACTAATCAAATGTTCTGTAATCTCAGCAGTGGAACCAGCACAGTAATGGGAAAGAACCAGCTACGGATAGGGAGCAATCATGTGCTCCCACAGTGCCCTGTGGAAGACATCAACATAACTACAGCACGATCCCATCTACACGGAGCAAATGACCAGGCAAAGGGACTCTTAACTTGAAAAGTTAGAAAGCTGCATTCTTTGGAAAGGCCTAAGGACAGAAACAGAGGCTTCTGGGTGGCCGTTATTTAACTTCTATGAGTGGTGGTTATATGTGCACACATGTATCTTTAAAGTCATTTACCCCTTGCTTAGTGACTGGATACCATACAGTTTACATTTTAAAATTAAAACATGGGAAATTGTTAAGTTTGTTCAAAATTTGTTTAATTTGTTCTACCAGTTAGTATTTCTACTGAACATATCAAAGTAACTTAAAGTTATAAAAAGAGATATAAGGAAAGGTAAAAATAAGATATCATTTGAAATATGAAAGAATGCTTTCTAAAAGTAGAAAATGTGGAAAAAAAGTCACAGCATATTCACAGAGCTCTTAGGCTTTAAACTTTTACAGCATTTTAAAATTGGGGTGATCTCTAAACAATCAATCAAGGATTTTAGATTTTCAAGAACATAAAAATACTGAACTTGGAGAACAATGCTGAAGTTGACAGGAACACAAAAGGACTGAGGATGTAGCTGAGTTAGCCAGCAGTCAAAAGACCCTGAGTCCAACCTACATCACAGAAGACAGAGACCCCTTCAGTTAGCAGGTGAACTCTAATGTGAAATCACTGTTGGTATACTCATGTAGTGCTGTGTTTGGCTCTCAGATGTGCAATTTAATGTAATCAAGTATTTTTAACTGTACCTAAAAATTCAAAGTTGAGGGGGTAGAGAGATGGCACAGTGGGTAAGAGCATTGGCTGCTCTTCCAGAGGACGTGGGTTCAATTCTCAGCAACCACATGGCAGCTCACAACCATCTGTAATTTTATTTCCAAAAGACCAAATGCCTCCCTTCAGATCTCCAAAGGCACCAGGCATACATGTGGTATACACACACATATATATATAGACGAACACCCAGAAACATAAAAATAAAATAAATCTAAAGAAGATGTTTTTAATAAAATTGAGTACCCCAAACCATAAAATGTTAGTATTTACAGAAAAGGAAGGTTGGAAGGTATATGAGTTTTGTTTTGTTTTTGAGTATAGATTGCATTCATAACTAATTTCAAATCCAGCATTGTTCTCAACTGCTCTGATTTCTGTATTTGTATCTGTAGTCCAGAGCAAGCAGTTATGCCTGTTCACTAAAAGCGGCAGACAAGGATGGAAGTTTCCTTTAGCTTATGTTCTTACAGACAGTAAAAAGGAAGAATACCATTTATGGGTATAATTTCTAAAATGTGAACCGCACATTTTTTTTCGGGGGGGGGCATTCAAGACAGGGTTTCTTCGTAGCTTTGGTGCTGGTCCCGGAACTAGCTCTTGTAGAACAGGCTGGCCTTGAACTCACAGATATCCGCCTGCCTCTGCCTCCCGAGTGCTGGGATTAAAGGCATGCGCCACCACCGCCCCGCTGTGAACCACACATTTTATTCTCCCACACTCCCCTACCATATCAACAGTAAATGTCCGTCATCCCCCCCCACCTCTGTGTACACTTTACAACACTGTAATGAGAGCCCCGCACTCTAGTGCCTTTGCACTAGAGAGAGTTTTTGTTTGGTTGCACTTTGCTTTGTTTCTTGAGAACTTGTAGCACATTTCTAAGAAAATTATTTTAAAATACTAAATATAATCTTCAGTTTTCATTAACGATATTAAAGATTCATACTCTACCTTGGCCCGAACACCTTCCTCTAGAACAATAAAGCCTTTGGAAGGAATCAGATCCTTAGATTCTGTTGAAGAGTTGACTTCTGTCACAACATACTGAACTGCCACCGTTCCAAACAGACCTTGTGCAGGCTCCCGAATGATGAGTAACACAGCAACACTCTCTTGAACGTAGAGAGACGTTGGTTCTCTGAGGAAAATGTGCCCAGTGTTGTTAAAGGACAGAACCCCGGGACCATCATCATTTGCAAGGACAGTAATCCAAGCTGTTGAAACAAAAATATTCAGGCAGTAACTGAAGAACAGATGTGTTACAAATCCTAAAGACAGTGCGTTCACAACGGATTGTTTAATCATCAATCACTCAGTTCTCACCATAGCCATTTTACTATCCCCACGTTACAGAAACTCTAACAGAATATGCACAGGTGCTCCATAGAAGTTCAGAACCTAGAAGGGAGCAGAACTGTGGCACAAGCCAGGAAGACAGTTGCAACTAGTCTTATGCTTATTTTTATATTCATTTGTTAGGTGGGGAGAGCACACGTCATGGTGTGTGAATATGTAGACTGCAAACTAAAATTAATCAAAAGAGATGGAGAGGGACATTTCATGTTCATCACAAAAAAAAAAATCCAGGGCTGGAGAGATGGCTCAGTGGTAAAGAGCACTGGCTGCTCTTCCAAAGGTCCTGAGTTCAATTCCCAGCAACCACATGGTGGCTCACAACCATCTATAATGAGATCTGGCACCCTCCTCTAGTGTGTGGGCTTACATGGAGGCATGTTGTATACATAATAAATAAATAAATAAATAAATCTTTTAAAAAAAATCCATCAAGAAGAAGTCTCAATTCTGAACATTGGTGCCCCAAATACAAGGGCAGCTACATATGTAAAAAAAAATCACTAAAACTTAAATCACACATCAAACCCCACACACTAACAGTGGGAGACTTCAACACCTCACTCTCACCAATGGACAGGTCTGCCAGATAGAAAATTAACAGAGAAATAATGAAATTAACAGATGCTACGGCTTAGAGGGCTTGGCAGATATCTATAGAACATGACACCCAAACACAAAAGAATATAACTTCTCAGCACTTCATGAAATCTTCTCTAAAATTGACCACATAATCAGTAACAAAGCAAATCTCACCAAACACAAAAAGATTGGAATAAATCTATCTTATTGGATCACCATTCCTTAAAGTTAGAATTCAACACTACCACAAATCGCAGAAAGCATACTGTGGTGATGTTTTGTTTATGAGTTAACAAATAAAGCTTGCCTGAAGACCAGAACTCAGAGCCAGTCACAGTAGTCAATCATACTGGCCAGGCAGTGGTGGCACACACCTTTAAACCCAGCACTCCAGAGACAGAAGCAGACAGACCTCTGTTTGTTCAAGTTACCCTGGGTGACACAAAATTGACCCAGTCTAAAAGAGAAACAGAGCTCACACAAAGGTGATCCTAGCACTTGGGATCACATGCCTTTAATCCCAGGACTAGCGAGGTGGAGAGGGGAGTGATGTGGCTGGGTGGAGAGAGGAATGCAGGTGGGAGGACACAGGAGCACAGCACAGTCTGAGGTTTTGGAAAGACAGATGCAGACTGAGGACGCAGTCATTCTGAGGATGTAGTTTGAGGGCAAAATTGTTCCTTTGATTTGGACATTGGTAGAGGTAAGAACACTCTAGCAGCTGGATGTGTTGCTTCTCTGATCCTTCAGCTTTCATCCCCTGTTAGTTGAGTATGAGTTTTTATTATTAAGACCAATTAGAATTCATGATTTACAGCCTACAAACTCATGGAAACTGAATAATGCTCAACTGAATCATCACTAGGTCAAGTAAGAAATAAGAAAGAAATTAAAGATTTCCTAGAAGTCAATGGAAATGAATGTACAACATGCCCAGACTTATGGAACATAATGAATGCAGTGCTAAGAGAAAAGTTCATAGCACTAACAGCTTGCATAAACAATTTGTAGAAATCTTATACTAATGACTTAACAAAATGAACGCCTGAAAGCGTCAGACAAAAAAGCAAACACATCTAAGAGGAGTGGATGGCAGGAAAGAATCAAACTGAGGACTGAAATTAATATAAAATAGAAACAAAGAGAATACAAAGAATCAATGAAACAAGGAGTTGATTCTTTGAGAAAATCAACAAGATAACCAAACTAACTAAAAGGCAGAGAGAGAATATCCAAATTAACAAAATCCAAACTGAAAAAAATGGACACTGAGGAAATCAAGAGAATCATCCCTGCACTCCCTAAAGTTGGAAAATCTAAAAAAGTTGGACAAATTTCTTAATAGATACCACTTATCAAAAATTAAATCAAGATCAGATAAACAATTTAAACAGGCCTATAACTCCTAAGAAAATAGAAATAGTCATCAACAGTCTCCCAACCAAATAAAACCCATGGGTTGGATAGTTTCAGTGCAGAATTCTACTAGAACATTAAATAAGAGTTAATAACATCACTCCTCAAGTTATTCTACAAAACCGAAACAAAAAGAACATCGCCAAATTCTTTTTATGAGGCTACAGTTACCATGGATGCCCAAACCACACAAATACTCAACAAAGAAAGAAAATTACAGACCAATTTCCCTTATGAACATTGATGAAAAAATACTCAATAAAATACTGGCAAACTGAATCCAAGAACACACATCATCCACCATAATCAAGTGGACTTTATCCTGGTGATGCAAAGACAGTACAAAATACAAAAATATCTCGATGTAATCCACCATATAAACAAAATGAAAGATGAAAAACATGATCATCTCATTTGATGCTGAAAAAGTCTTTGACAAACTCTGACACCCCTTCATGATAAAAGTCTTGGAGATATTAGAAACACAATAAAAGCAATATACAGCAAGCCAACAGTCAACATCAAATTAAATGCAGAGAAACACAAAGCAATACCACAAAAATCAGGAACAATACACGGCTGTTCACTCTCTCCATATCTATTCAATAGAGTACTTTAAGTTCTAGCGAGAACAATAAGACCACTAAATGAGAAGAGGGATAAAAATTGGAAAAGAAAAAAATCAAAGCACTACTGCTTGCAGATGAATCAAGTATACATAATTGTGTATAGTGATAGTGTACATAAGTGACCCCAAATTTGACCAGGGAACTCCTGCACCTGAGAAACACCTTTAGTAATGTGGCAGGATACAAGATTAACACAAAACAATCAGTAGCCCTCTTATATACAAATGATAAAAGCAGACAGACCTCTGTTTGGTCAAGTCTACCCTGGGTGACACAAAATTGACCCAGTCTAAATAAGAAACACCCCTCACAATAGCCACAAATAACATCAAATATCTTGGGGTATCTCTAACCAAGCAAGTGAAAGACCTGTATGGAAAGAACTTCAAGTTTTTGAAGAAAGAAACTGGAGAATCTATTAAAAGATGGAAAGACCTCCCATGCTCATGGATTGGAAGGATTAACATAATAAAAATGGCCATCTTACCAAAATCAATCTACAGATTCAATGCAATCCCCATCCAAATTCCAATACAATTGTTATGGATCTTGAAAGAACAATACTTAACTTCATATGGAAAAGCAAAAAACCCAGGAAAGCTAAAACATCCTGTACAATAAAAAAAAAAACTGCCAGAGGTATCACCATCCCTAATGTCAAGCTCTACTACATTACTATAGTAATAAAAAAAATAGCATGGTATTGATGTAAAAACAGACAATTAGATCAATGGAATCTAATCAAAGACCCAGACATAAATCAACATACCTATGGACACCCTGATTTTTGACAAAGAAGCCTTAGTATAATTTTTTTAAATGGAAAACGTAAATAATCTTCAACAAATGGTGCTGACATAACTGGATGGTAGCATATAGAAGAATGCAAATAGATCCACATCTGTCCTCATACACAAAACTCAGGTAGACCAAAGACCCAGTTATACTCTGAACCTGGTAGAAAACAGTCTTGAACACATTGGCACAAAAGGCAACTTCCTGAACAGAAAACTAGTACCATAGACACTAAGCTCAACAATTAATAAATTAGACCTCATGCAACTGAAAGGCTTCTCTAAGACAAAGAATACCATCAAAAGAACAAAACAGCAGCATAGAGAATGGGGAAAGTTCTTCACCAACCCTATATCCAACAGAGGTCTGATCTCCAAAATATATAAAGAACTCAAGAAACTAGACATCAAAAACCTAAATAATCCAATTTAAAAATGGAGTACAGGGGGCTGGAGAGATGGCTCAGAGGTTAAGAGCAGTGCCTGCTCTTCCAAAGGTCCTGAGTTCAATTCCCAGCAACCACATGGTGGCTCACAACCATCTGTAAAGGGGTCTGGTGCCCTCTTCTGGCCTGCAGGCTTACATGCAGACAGAATATTGTATACAAAATAAATAAATAAATAAATATTTTTAAAAAATGGAGTACAAATCTAAAAAAAAAAAAAGAATTCTCAACAGAAAAATCTCAAATAGCAGAGAAAAGCCTAAATAAATGTTCAATATCCTTAGTCATCAAGAAAATGCAAATCAAAGAATTCTGAGATTCCATCTTACACCTGTCAGAATGGTAAAGATCAAAAACACAAATGACAGTTCATGCTGGACAGGATGTAGAGTAAGGGGAACACTCCTCCACTGCTGATGGGAGTTCAAACTTGTACAGCCATTTTGGAAATCAATATGGTAGTTTGTCAGAAAATTGAGAATCAGTCTACCTCAAGACCCAGTCATTCCACCCTTAGGCATATACCCAAACGATGGTCAGTCATACCACAAAGATACTTTCTCAACTAAGTTAACAGAAGTTTTACATGTAATAGCCAGAACCTAGAAACAATCTAGAAGCCCCTCAACTGAAGAATGGCTAAAGAAAATGTGGCACAATTACACAGTGAAGTATTATTCATCTATTTAAAAACAATGAAATCAGGATATTTGCAGGCAAATAGATGGAACTAGAAAAAAATCATGCTGAGTGAAGTAACCCTGATGGAGAAAGACAAACATGGTATATTCTCACTCATAAGTGGACATCAGCTGATAAGTAAATAATAATCATGCTGCAATCCACATAGAGAAATTAGGTAACAACGAGGGTCAAAGAGGAATGCGGACCATAGATATCCCTAGGAAGTGAAAATAGAAGATATCTCTAGATATATATGTTAGATTAATAGAAGAGAATTATTATTAGAATAATTACTAATGTTTACAGAGAGAGCAGGTGTAGATGGGAACATCAAAAACTGCATTGGGATGATGGATGGAAGGGAGTACTGAAAAAGATGACTGGAAGTGGGGAGCATTTCAGGGTCAGGTAGAAACCTGATGCAAGGAAAACTCCCAGGAACCTGCAAGGATGACCCCAGCTAAGACTCCTAACAATAGTGGATAGGTAGCCTGAGCTGACCACCTCCTGTGATCAGATTGGTGATTACCCATTCATCAGAGAGCCATATCCAGTAAATGATGGAAACAGACACAGAGACCCACAGGCAAACATTAGCCCACACTCAGGGAATCCTGCTCAGGAGAGGGAGGAAGGATTGTAGGAGCCAGAGGGGTCAGGGATATCACAACAAAACCCTTAGAAACAATTAACCTGGGCTCATAGAAACTCACAGAGTCTGAACCAACAACCAAGAAGTTTGCATGGTACCAACATAGGCTCTCTACATATATGCGACAACTGTGTAGCTTGGTCTACTTGTGGGACACCTAACAATGGGAAGCAAGGGCTATCCCTAATGCTTTGGCAGGTTCTTGGGAACTTATTCTTCATACTGGGTTGCCTTGCCAAGCATTAAAAAAGAGGAGGTGTTTGCTCTTACTGCAACTTGATATACCATACTTTGTTGATAACTGTGGGAGGACTGCCCCTTTCTGAACAGAAACAGAGGAGGAGTAGATAGAGGGAGGGGGATAGAGGTGATGTGGAGACAGGAATGGTAGGAGAGAAGGAAGGAAAAATGCAGTTGGGATGTAAAATAAACACAGAAAATTAAAAAAAAAGCCAATGAAATGCTGTCTTTACAAATTAGGGTAGTAGCTTATAAATTTCAGAAGAAAAGTAAATTTATATAAGTATCTCACATATTATAATTAAGTAATCATATAAAATCAAAATTGTGCAAATTTCATAAGAATATAGTAAAATAATATACATTGTCTGGGTTAATTTAAGTTATAAGAGCTAGCTAGGAATATGCCTGAGCTACTGGTCAAACAGTGTTGTAATTAACATAGTTTCTGTGTGATTATTTGGGTCTGGGTGTCTGGGAAATGAAAGCACAGTCTCCTTCTACAAATGGCAACAACATGGTGCAACTACATCCACATAAAACCTGAGAGAGCTTAGGAAGCAATTCTAGACAAAAAAGAACAGAGTTAAGCATGGCTTTTTGGTAGCAGCATTGTCTCTCATGGGTTCTGTTTGCTGGCAGCGAGCAGAGGTGCAGCTCCTTTAAGAGAGACTTCCTCACTCAGTATTAGCAGCAAAAACCTCACAGCTCTTTTAAGAGGCTCTGCCAACAAACACTTAAATGGTGTTCATCAGCAGCCAGCATCAGGCTTCTTGGTGGTGGTATGGATCTAGAAAATTTACAGAGTTGTGGTTTAAAAACACACACACACACACACACATGACTCCCACCAGTAGCTCAACCATGAAGCTAGACTCTCACGAAGCCAAGGAGTGGGGTGGATCTAGCCGCCAAAGCTGCAGCTTTAATCCTAGGTATATCAATTAGCAAATTAAAGACTCATGTGATCAGAAAAAGAGAGATATACATTAAAAACAGATTCAAGCAAAAAAGCCTATAAATGGCTTACAGAGTGTTTAAAATATACGTAGGCTTGGGAGAGAAAAGAAAAAGGATAGAGAGTCCTTAAAAATTATAATCAGGTATGGTGGCACATGCCTTTAATCCTAGCACTTGGGGGCACAGAGGTAGGTGGATTTCTTTGTGTTTCAGGCAAACATGGTCTACAGAGTGAGACCCTGGACAGCCAAAGAACACATAGAAACCCTGTCTCAAAAAAAAGAAACCCAAAATTTAAAAATAAAAATAAAAAAATAGAGTTTTTAAAAAGCCACAGAAAGATGGAAAATACACAGACATTATTAATATTTTCTAATTAATATAGTTTGTGATGATATGAACATGAGGAATATGAAAGTTTATTCAAGATGTCACCAATGCCTCCTGTACCACAAAGTGCTCAGAACTGTACTTCTATTCCTTTCCATTACAACTTCAGCACCATGAAGGGAGGGGCCCATGACCACAATCCATGCCATGCCATTACTGCTACCCAAAAATCTGTGGATGGCATCTCAGGAAAACTGTAGTATCACGGTTGTAGAGCTGTCCAGATACCATCTCACAAACCCTGCTGGGATGTAGGTAAGGACATCCCAGAGCTGAATGGGACATTCACTGGAATGGCTTTCTGTGTTCCTGTCCTCAGTGTGTCTGTTGTGAATGTGACCAGCTGCCTAGAAATAGCTGCCAGACTCAGTGACATCAATAAAGGGAAATAAAAGGTGCCACGGGGTCCCCAGTAGTCATCTTGGGCTATCCTGGGGATCAGGTTATATCCTGAGACCTAACAGTGACACTTAGTCTTCTAATTTTCATTGTGGTAGATTTGTCCTCAATGAACACTCTGACAATCTCCATTTACTGCTGAGACAATGAATTTGGATCCACTAATATGGTGGTAAACTTTATGGTCAGTAAAACTTCCAAGGACTATGGATCTCTGGACCAGTCACCCCATCAAGAGCAGGAAAGGAAGATAGAGGCATTAAGCTACTGGGAAGTCTGTCTCAACCCACTGAGCATCTCCCCTCACAGTATCCATCCCAGATGCCCAACTCTCCCTTCTCCTAAACCCCCCCACACAAATGCCCCAACAGACCATAATACCCTCATGAATGTGATGTAATATCAGTCTTAATACTGAATTCTAATCTGTTCTATCTCTGCTTTTGAAAGACCCTTCCTTGCTACTTTGCTATTCTATTTAATTCTTGAATAAGAGGTCAGGACCCTGGAAAAATCCAATGCAAACCCTGACCACAGGTATCAGTCCTCTTAAATGCTATGTATGTTCCTCCACAGAGCTTCTGCCCCACCCACTTACTCTAGCTGTTTTTCAAATCAAACTCTCATGAAGCTCAGGCTGGCCTTGTGTTTCATACATAAGCTAAGGATGTCCTTGAATTCATAATCTTCCTGCATCTACCCTCTGAGTATTAGGATTACAGGAGGAAGAAGACATGATGACAACAAGGAAGAGAAATAAAAAGAAGGTGATAATGGGAAGTTAGGAGAGGGACACTGGTATGGGATGTTATTTTGTATATTTGTTGCTTTAATTAGGTAATGAATAAAACTGTGTTGACCTACAGCAGGGAAGAAGAGAGATAGGTAGGAAAACTAAACTGAATGCTGGGAGAAAGAAAGAGGGGTCAGAGAGACATCATGTAGTGGCTGAAGGAGACAGACACCAGAGAACCTTACTGGTAAACCATGAGCCGTGTGGTGATACATAGATTAATAGAAATGAACTAACTTAAGATGTAAGGGTTAGTTACAAATATGCATGAGCTAACTAACCAAGCAGTGTTGTAATTAATAAAATTTCTGGGCATCCAGGAAACAAACAAGCACCCTCTCTGGGTCTACATGGTGCCCAATGAATGTTTGGGGCTGATGCCCACACCACATACTTCAGGTCTGGGTGCTTGTGTGCCCATTCAAGGATGAGAGAAACATAGCTGAGACCATGCCTGGAGTTCAGCATCCCCCCAACCTGGGCAGGCAACAGGATTGGGTCTGCTAGGAGTACAAAGGCAGGAGAGCATGGCAGATTCCCGCCACCATATATAGAGATATTTCTAGGCTACACACTGTGCTGCATAGCGGATTTAGCTTTTACTCAGATGAAAAGGGTTTATATGCTATATACAGTGCTACCCAGAGTTGAGGTAGAGAGGACAGCCCTACCAGCAGTCCCAGAGCCAGCAGTGAACTATCTCTGGCATATTAAAAGTCTAAGAGATGCAGATCCAGCATCCAAGGCCACTGAAACAAAGCTGCTCACCATTTTAAAAGCACTCCTGGTCAGAAAATTATTACAGATACACAACAAAGACAAATTCAGTTGGAAAAGTACTATAAATGGGTCACGGTGTTGGATAAATGTATGTAGGCTTGAGAGAGAGAGGAAAAATAAAAGAAAGTAAATGGTTTTAACAATAAAACAAAGTCTTTAAGGAGACAGAGTATAAACAGTCATAGATTAGAGGAATAAAGAAAAATAAGTTATGTAAATATGGAATACATAGAAATTATAGATTATATGTATTATTGTATTTTCTTTGAATTTTTTGGCTGTGAATGAGCTAAGTACAGCAAGACATTTCATTGTCTGGGCTGCTAAGCTAAACCAACATATATACTTTAAAGGTATCTTGACTTCAAAATTTTGGTCTAAAAATAAGTTGCTTTGGAAAAGAGGTTCTGTTTTTGTTTCCACAAAAGATTAGAACCTGTAAATTCCTTCCAAGTTAATATTGTTTGATGGACTAAGATCCCCGAAAGGTCTCTGCAATCCCCAAAATTACTTCATCTAACAAAAATCAGGAAGAAATTTGGAGAGAACAATGCCCAAATTCCAAAATATCGTTTATAAGTGTTTGTTTATATTTAAAGGGGAATATGATATAGAGATGAATACTTTGATTTGGTATGGATCTTGGTGTATTGATACAAATTTAAGGTCAGCTTTGTTGTAGGTATATTTCTGTTCTTTATTAAGGTATTGTATCTGTAGCTCATTTGAAAATGTAATGTATAATTAAAAAATACAGGTAAATAGTCATCTATAATAGTCAAGCTTGTAATCATGTTAGTTAAGTTTTCTAGATATACAGAAATATATTTTAGATGGATAGGTATTCTTCAAATCTTTCAAAGACTAACAGAATATGACATTTAAAATGTTTTAAGTACTTAGGACTTATCATGAAAATGAGACACATCTGTTCCTGGCAGCACCAATCTACTTTAAGAAAATGATGGGCATCAAAGAGGCTCCTTCTGTAGATTTTTAGTCATTTGGGCAAGAAACTGCTATTTCCTGGACTGCGTGATGGTATGCTGTATGAACTGGACATACAGGACTGACAGAAATATGACTGCTGAACTTGCCTAGAGGTAATAGAGTCACTTACGGTTCCTGATTCATGAAAGAGTCTGCCAGACATTCTGCAGAACACAGGAGAAAGTGACTAACAAATTGCCAATAGAGGCAAAACAATCTTTCAAATTTTCTGCTTCATGGAAAAATCTGCAATATACTATAGTCCTGAAGGCTGAAGATGGATGTTGCAATGATACAGAATAACTTTGGGTGACTTTCCAGGAAGTGAGAAATCTCTGTCAATTGTAGAGTTTTGGAAGTTGCTTACAATGCACTTCCTATTTACTTAAATATATTTATTTATTATATCCTTCTGGGGTCTTTGATAGAGTTAAAGAATAGATCATTGTAATTATAGTTTTCCTTAGTTATAATAAAAGATAAAGTAGATACAAATGTTGTAAATGTAATTCTTGTTTGATACCTATTTTGTATATGAAATTTTACTATGTTAAAGTTAAAACCTTCCCTTTTATTTGGACAAAAAAGGGAAAATGGTGTGGGAAATCCTTCTTTATATGTGTTGTTTTTATTGGTTAATGAAAAAAGGTGCTTGGCCTACAGTAGGGCAGAATAGAGCTAGGCAGGAAAACTAAACTAAATGTTGAGAAAATTAAAGCAGGTCAGGGAGACACCATGTAGCTGCTGAAAGAGACAGATGCTGAAGAACCTTACTGGTAAACCATGAATCTCATGGTAATACATAGATTAATAAAAATGGGTTAAGTCAAGATGTAAGAGTTAGTTAGAAATATGCATGAACTAATTGGCAAGCAGTGTTGTAATTAATACAGTTTCTGTGTGATTATTTTGGGTCTGGGTAGCCAGGAAACGAACAAGTAGCCTCCATCAACAGGACATGCTGGAGGAGAGGGATCCAAGGGGAAGTGGGAGGGGGGAATGTGGGTGGATACAAGCATATCTCATTGTAAACGTATATAAAATTGTCAAAGAATAAAAAATTATAAGTACACAAATAAGTTTTCTTGTACAAAACTCCTTAGATCCATGAGATGTTCTCTGTCACTATTGTTTTGCCCTTGTTGAGCAGTTATCACAGTATCTAACCCACAGTGAAAATATCAAACCATTCCAACTCAAGAATCAAAGCTCTCATGACATGTCGGAGACTTCAGTACCTCCTTTTCTGTGTATAAGTCCTGCAGCACTGAAGCAACACTGGAAGAACTGTCATCATTGTTCCTTTCATTGCTAAACAAAACCAGAGCAGAACTCCAATCCCGAGAAAAAAACTACACATTAAGTAAAACTACAGTAATTAGAAAATCATTTAATATGACTCCTAGTATCAACCTACTCTGACTTTGTTTTCATATACACAAATGCACAGGATCAACTCGTTATCACTGACAGGACACCTAAATGTAGGACTTGGGAGGCTTTATTTATGAGGTTCATAAAGAGCCTAGGAAGAGGCTCATCCCTCTTGCCTCCACACTGCAGAAGCCAAGACAGGAAAAAGGGGACTGTGGGAAGGAAATGACTAATTACCGATTGTATTTTTCCCCAGCTCTAATCCAGGGGAAGGGTTTGTTAATATCAACTGAAATCTTTCATCTCCTTCTGGAATGTCATCATCCAGGATCACAACCTCCACAGGTTTATTCCTTTCTCCATCAGCAAAATGAAGAATCTAGTAAAAAAGATAGAAGAAAAGACCATGTACTTAAATAGACTCTGAGTTTTCATAAAATGTTTAGAAAGCAATACCATATAACTCTTGATGTGGAGAATAAGCTATTATAAGGGCTGTGGAGATGGCTTAGCAGTTAAATGAATTTGCTCTTCTTTCAGAGGACCCAGGTTGGGTCCTTAGAACCTTTACCATGCAGCTTGTAAATTCCTGAAAGTATAGCTCCAGTGATCTGACACCTTCTTCTGGAATCCTCCTGGCACACATGTGTGTGCAGACACATACGGTTTTACAAATCTTTTTTTGTTTAAATCGAAAATATTGCAAGTTAAATTTACAGAGTAGAAGAAAGCAAACATTTGGTTAAGGAATGAAGGAGATAAACAGAAAAAGATTTTTAAACCTATTTTAAGGGCTTGAAGTGTCTTAGTAAATCAAAACAAAGAGAGAGCAGAGTGAAAGTTTTCCAGCAGCATAAGATACACTCTGGGAGAGTCTAACGATTAACATTGTTAATGCATGGCCTAGTAGTCTTCAGAATTCAATACTGCGAAAAGTAGTGAATTCGGAGTGACATTTAGAATAACATTGAAGCTTAATTCAAAGGCTTATTACAGCAGAGAGAACCATACAGTATAGAAATCTTCTCTCCGCTCTCAGTATGGAGTAGCGTACACAGTGGTTGTTAAATTAATTTATTCATGAAGATGCACATCACTACAATTCTCATAGTACAGTGCTGAGAAATGACATCATAGATTATGCAGAGCCTTACCTGCGGACTGCACATGTAATCCAGCCCCATCTGGGCCTCTAGATTCTGGGCATACATGAACAGTGAAACCTCGCCAAGGGCCTCTCTGGTCCTCTGGGCTACCAGGGTTACAGTGCCATGGGTTTCATTCACTTCAAATCTGGGATCAAGAGAACAGATTCATTTTTCTCTCATAACTTGTGTTTGGTAATTGGGAAGAATCCAGAATTAAGAAAGGAGCTTACACAGCCTTGGTTTACCTGCTACGCTGCCATTCAATTACACCTTGGGCACCATCATTGGCATCAATGACAATCTGCGCAGTCAAGCCTTCTGAGTCTGATAAAACAGAGATGTATTAAATGACTATAAGTTAATATAATGTCATTTAAACTATAGTTAAAGACACTGTCTGGCATAGAACTTAAGAATGAGGCTATGTAAATTTTCATATGTAGGTATATAGGTAGTGAAAGGATGTTTAAGAAAATAGAAAAGCAATGCTGGTGGCATTAGAAAAGGAATACTATCAAGAGTTTCTGATGTATAACTATGTCACTAGAACAACACGACATTTCAAGCCAGAGTTGTTCATTTTGAATAAATGAAACAGTATTTACGTCTCTATTGTATTTTAGGAGGGGAGAAAGTGGTACTAGTGGGAAGAGTAGGAAAGAGAAGAAAAAATAAAGACAAACTTAAAAGTGAGGTCACAGAAAATACGTGTGTGAATGAGCGACACAGAGAGAAACACGAATACAGGCTACTACAGAAAGGCTTTGATAGAGTGAAAATTAATGCAGTTCTCTTATCTGTGTTGCATTTCTGTCCACAGTTCAGTGGACTACACATAGCTGCTCTTCTATACTGAAACATTAGTTCTCCCCCTGGGGCGTGTGTGTGTGTGTGTGTGTGTGTGTGTGTATACTCTATCTTTTACTTAAGTACAATTATCATAGCTGCTGAGGTGTACAAAGAAGAAGACCAATTGTCTTTAGACTGAAGAGAATAATAATGTTCAGAAGACAGTATGAAATCAGGATTTATACCCTATGGACATTCTATTATTATTATTATTATTATTATTATTATTATTACAGTCAGACATTCTAAAATCACAACAAATGGTTACAATATGTGTGTGTATGGACTCAACATATTTTATTTGTGAATATATATGTATATACAAATTCATATTTATTAATGTCATAACAATAAATTTAAAAAAGAAGCCATGAATTTGAGGGAGATCAGTCAAAAGGCTTTAAGAGGGTCCGGAAGGAGGATAAAGAAGGGAAAAATGTTGAAATAAAATTACAATTCCAAAAATAAACAAAAAAATTTGAAAGGAGAGTTAAATCACAGATTATTAAAATTAAACTTTTAGTTTATAAGAAAAAAGCAGCTCTTTCATGTTCTGGTTGTAATTCGAAGTATGTTACTAGTTTCTTGTAGTTCCCATTGGCTCATGGTTAAAATGGGGATGTGAGAAATGATAGCACTACCACATAACAATCAGAATCAGGACCAGACAAGGAAGAGCTCTATTCAGACTGCACTAATAGGAGCTATGAAAGATGAAGTACTGTGTTGTTCTCTTAGCATGAACGATAGCAATCTTATATTAACACTTGTCATAAAGAGCTTAGTCATCAGAATAATCTAAAACTAACCAATGACATGTAGAAAACTCGTTACTATTTTCAAAGTTGTTACATTAGGCCTTAGAAAAGAGTCCTCAGGCCGCAACACCTGTCCAAGCTTTCTGCTGTTCCTCCTTATCCGGGCTCACTTTGTCCCATAGACCTATGTCCATGGCTGGAGCAGCGGCACGGGCTGACCTTGAGGCTACTCACTGCCACCTCGCACACATCACACTTGCCAGCAGGACTTGGGTGTATCTTATGAAGGGTCTATGTAAGTTTACACCAAGATTCAGGTTTTACCTTTTAGTCTGTAATAAATTATGTTTTCCAAAAGCATGAAAAGAAAAAAGATCAAAGGTCAGAAATGCAAGAAGCAGAACACACAAAAACACGTGTTTAACTTAAAAGAAAATAAAGTGGACAGCTTAGGAAAATAGCTAATTGTATTTTAAGAGAAAATGAAAGAAAAATACATTTGAAAGAAGTACTAATACTTTGCGGACTGCAGATCTGGCTCTAATATAGTTGTAAAATTCAAAAAGCATCACAATAATTAGTCTTTCTACTGCTTTACACAATTATAATGATGTCTCTAATTGTAACAAGTCTAAAATATGCATCTCATTTTCACACATAGCTAACAATAGCAAACCTAACAGGGAATATTTCTGATTTTAAAATGCCGTCACTTCATTTTACTTGAAGTTAGCAAAGAGTCACAAGAGAGAGTCACCCTACCTAGTCTGGGAGGAAATGAAGTTAGAGGAGCCATAATGAGATCAACATGAGTTAAATTCACCAAGAAATATTCTTTTAGCTCTGGTATATCATCCTGCAAAAATTACAATCATTAAGAAAAAGCTTTAATTATTTCAAAGGAATTATTACTCATAAGATGTTTTAAGTTATATTACAAATGCATATGCATAAACAGCAAATACATAATAGAAAACAAAGGAAAAATATTAAAATTAGAAAATGTAACTATAACAGTGTTAAACTTATATATGGCAGTTATTAGGTTGAACACTATGAAACCACCTCAAAATTATAACACTTTAAACACGGTTTACAACCAAATCAGCTACCTAACTATATGAACCTAATCACTTTAAATACAATGTAAGCAAGAGGTATCCAGTTCCCTAATACCTGCTGTTCAGAAGGAGGAACGGGTGCTGTGGAAGCAATGTAAGCTTTGCAGCAGGAAGCTGAGGGCAACTTCTGGAAATCTGAGGCGAGCTGTTTACGTTCCAAGGCCTCAAATCTACCGTGTATTCATGGAGAAGTAATAACCACACTGGTATTGTTTGTGGGTAATCATTAAAAATAGTGGATGCAGGATATCCTGCTTCGAGGATCCTTCGAAGTAATAGTGATTATTATTAATCGATAGTCCCGCATGAAAGTGATAGTGATTATTATTAATCGATAGTCCCACATGAAAGTGAGAGATTATTATTGATAGTCCCACATGAAAGTGATAGCGATAATTATTAGTTGATAGTCCCACAGTCAACAATGAAAACAAAGAAGCTGCACGAAGCACAGAAGTAAAGCCCATCTCGGAAGTGACTTTTAATCTGTTACACACTGACATGACAGTGCCTTTCGTTGGATTTAGTTGTCTCGTGTTTCATTGGGCCACAGAACAACTATCCTCACAGGGTATATAGCTTATATCACTAATAATATTGTAAAACTATAAAAAAAACCTGACAGAATAAAAGGTTTTAAATCAAACTTGAAAATGCAAAATAACAGAAATGTATCTTCAAGTATATAGTCATTCTCACTTCCATACCATCTTTACCCTTTCTGTTTAGAGTATTCTTTCCATAACCTCATAGAAGTGCATTTAGATAGCTGAACCCAAATCCCCAAACAACACAAGATTTCACCATGTGAAATTCACTTAAAGTGCAATTTCAATCACCACCGATTACTTTACATTTGACCATAACCTTTTTTTCTGCCATCAGCCTCTAGAGAGTTTGCCATTCTCTCTGATTTAACTAATCTCACCCACAAAGATTATGATCTACGTGAATCTGTGGGTTCAGGGAATCCTTTGGCATTATCAAAATGCTCCCTTGGATCCTCTTAGGCCAGAGTCACTTTATAGGAAAGGGTCCTAAGGAAATTATCTGTCACCCAATAGTTCTATAATAAAAGACATAGCAGCAGGCTACCCAATCTAAACACAAATGAAAACTCTGGGGGATCTGAAAGAAAAAAAGTCAGGGAAAGCAAGAAACCAATTTAAAGTCGCCAGCAGGGGAGACCAACCAAATGAATTCTCAAGATCTCGAAACACTGCAGCGTTTTCAAATTTTCCAAAAAAAAAATGCAATTATTAAAAACAATAACATTCAATATAGAGACAAGTAAAGGTGTTATGTAATCTTAATCATCATGAAAATTGCTACCTCTAAACACAAATTTATTAGAAGCCTCTAATCACATTTGCTGTAGATAGACTATTCCATCCATTTCTACTTTTCCTGCGATTATTGAGACCTAATATGAGATCACGGAAATAACATACGTGTTTACCTCAAGAACAGTGACGTTGATGGCCGCCGTTGTTTCCCCTTCTTCTAACACCAGAAAGCCCATCACAGGGACAAAGTCAGCCTCTGGCTCCGCTGGATTTCCGTATGTCTCGTTTTTCAAACTCAGTATTCCAGAAACAGTGGCATATGTGACATTGATAGCTCCTAAGGGAATTGGTTGTGAAAAGATTTTATGATTTCCCACAGCTTTGTGAACTCTCTCCTTTTACCGTGAGTCCCGTGAGTGGCCCCAATCCCTCAGTCTTTCGCATGCGTACACCTGTCCCCTGTGTTGCAGCACAGGGATGGTGGACTGCTGCCAAGATGCAGGCCCCTGCCTCTGGACTTGCATTTTGCTAACTGGAACTTGTTCTGGTCAATAGTACAGGTGAAAGTGGTAATGTGGGGATTTTAAGACTATACCCCAGGGGCCTGTATACTTTTGTTTGCGTTATTCTATCTTGACTTATCCCAAAGGGATGATGAAAACATGAAGAACAGCCACATAGAATGAGCCCAGCCTAGGAGGCAGACCCCGAGCAGCCCACTATCTGCCCTGGGACTTAGAGGGATGTTTGATACACAGCATTTCTATGAAAACAGATAAATCCTTTGATAAAAGTAGAGACGTTACAAAATACTATCCTGAACATCATTTTCCTTAATGGATTTAAAACAGAATTTGAAAAATAAATCTTTTTTTAAAGGCCCTTCCCTTGACATTCCGTTTACCACTCATTCCCACAAACCTAGAGATCCAAATTCTCTGTTGATGAATAGTTGAAGCGTTGTGTTAGCCTCCTGTAACAAAACAAATCTTGAGGAGAGAGCAAAGTTTAGAACGCCATGTGGTTCATCGCTGGCCTCTACTGTCAGGACAGCTGCGTATCCCTGGGCATCAAGCAGAGCGACTCCCGCAGGCAAGACTCCTAAATATATCAAGGAGCCCATCAGGAAATCGAACACACCTTTTCAAAAACTTCAAAATCCTTAAAATGCTACATAATTGCTGGGCCCGCTGAGCCTAGCCAGTCCTCAGGCCCCTCCGAGAAATCAGCAGGCTGAAAAACTAACAAGCATCCCATTTCCTTCCACACAACAAATTATGAACTCTTCTGTGTGGACGGTATTGTCATTACAAACTATACTGGTTGTCTAAATTATAGAAAGTAATAGACAGGAAACAACCCACCCAAGCAATTTGCTCAAAAATGGCCAAATTTAAATTATCCATAAACAGCAATTGGTACAAAATCTAAATTGGTTTCCTAACAGAGAAACAAATTCAGAAATTTTTATCTTTAGAAATATATTTTGTTCAATAAATATACAACATGTCAACAAACCCTGCTTAGGCTGAGGTAGGAAGATAACTCAAAGAACATGAAGTTGTGGCCAGCCTGGTCTACACAGCAGGACACAGTCTCAGAAAACTAACCACTGCATAGCCGCTCAGCATCTGACATGATTGCTAAGCTTGTTTGTGGATGAGTGCGGGTGGGTTCCTGTGTGTGTGTGTGTGTGCGTGCGTGCGTGCCATGACAGTGCACATGTGGACATCAGTGCGTTTTTTTTTCCTACATACTTGGGACAAGGTCTTTTTTTTTTTTTGGTTTGTTGAGATAGGGTTTCTCTGTAGCTTTGGAGCCTGTCCTGGAACTAGCTCTTGTAGACCAGGCTGGCCTCGAACTCACAGAGATCCACCTGTCTCTGCCTCCCAAGTGCTGGGATTAAAGGTGTGCGCCACCAAGGCCCAGCTGGGACAAGGTCTTTTGTTATTTGCCATTGTATGTGCCAGACTAGCTAGCATGTAAGCTCCCAAGGATTCTCCTGTCTCCATCTCGCACCCTGCTGTAGGCGTGTTTGGGATTACAGGTATGTAGAACCGTGTCCAGCTTTGGTTCTGGGTGTCTGCGCTCGGGTCCTCGTGGTTACACAGCAAATACTTCGCCCACTGAGCCACCTTCCCAGCCCTATATAGAAAAATTTTAGGATAGTTTTCTCCAGTACAGAGAGAGAAGTGTTTCCATGTCATCCTAGAGGTTTTCTCAACAAAATATTTCTGTGGGACAGATAATATTTAAAGTAGCTTTTTCTAAAAGATAGTATCTCGCTTTATAGTTTCGGCTTGCCTGCAGTTACGGTGTGAACTGAACCTCGCAATTCTCCTGCCTCATCCTTCTAAGCACTGAGATCACAGATGTACAGCACCATGCTGGCTCCAACCTAACTTTCTTTAGATTGGCATAAACATACTTGTTAAACACAGTGGCAGAAGTTACCTTGTTTCTTTCCGGTCTGAAATGAAAACACCAAAGAAAAGCTCAAAACTGAATTCTAAATTACCTTGTGTCTTGACATCGTACAGAACAACATGGTAAACTTCTTTCTCCTCAGGAATATTGTCATCCAACAAATGTACAAATATTGTTTTATTCAGTGTCCCCTACGGCAAACAGAGAGAAATAACCTCGGTTTTGTGGTTGCTGCATGGAAACTAGCTCCTGCTTTCATTGTCCTTCTACTGATGCTGTGCAGTCAAACACAGCTCCATCTGAACCAAATGTTGCCTTAGAAATTCACTAAACAGAAACCACTGACTCGTGGGGTAGCGGGCTTACAGCATAGAGACACTAACCGGAAATTGAAATTTAAATCTTTATCAATGACTTTATCAATCAACAGGAGAAAGGATTAACATGAAGAGATCTTTGCAGGAGTAATGATAGAAAAAAATGAGAAAACAAAACTTTTGCAGGGTTCCAGTCATTAGATGCTCAACCCAGTGCACAAGGTGATAGCAACTGGGCTTTGTCTCCACGTCATAGCAGTGGAAACAAAGACAAGCTAAATGTCTCAATGGAAAATACAAACAAGGTAGGCATAGAGCGGGCAAAGCGATGATAAATACAGCTTAGTGGTGTTCATTTTTTACTCTGCTTTCCTCAAAATATAGCATTTTCTTCTAAAAATGTATGGCAAAACTTTCCTTCGTGGTGCTACCTCAGAAAAGAAGAGTTGTCCTGTGAAGTTAGCAAAACTGACTTCAAGATTTTGTCCAACAATTTTCCACTCAACAGTGACATTTCCTCGACCAGGGGGTGTTCTGATCACATGGAACTGCAGGATTTCTCCTGCAAGTAAAAGACACAGGTTAACAAGCGCTTACTGGAAATGAACGTAATGTTCGAACTCAACAGAACCCAAACTCGGCACACAAATATTCTGGGTCCTTTTCCAAGAATGTAAGAGAGCGATTTGCTCTGTTGTGATTTTTCTGGGTGCTTTACCCATGCTTGTTATTCATTAGCACAGAGATTCTACTTTCTGTGGGTAGAACTTCAGGAAATACAAGGTGTATCACAAAAGTTGAGAAAGCAGCTGGTGAAATGGGAGAGAAACGTGTAAGCATCCCAAACCATGCACCAGAACATTACATCCGCACGGTCAGAGCTAGTAAGGACACGAGAATTCCTTCCTGCGTTTGTTTCCCCAAGGACATAAATTCCTCACACCAGGAGGCAATGTGATTTTACACAATGCATGCATGAAAATGCTTGCAGATACCTGAAAATCACATTTGTTTAGGTTGCAAGTTGCATATACCACCAAGGTTTTTTTTTTTTTTAAAAAAAGGAAACACAAAGAAAGGTGTTGACTGAATCTGTCCCTTTGTCATTTCATCACGGTTACGTTATAATTCCCTAGTAACTACACAGCTGCATGCCTTTCTTGCCTTTTTTTCAAATGCAACATTTTATAAAACAGAAGAAAATTCTCAGGGTCATTTCTTTAAAATTGGCAAAGGGGCATTAGGAGGCTAGTTGGAGTTATGCTGATGGCTACATGGCTTGCTAAGATTATGCTCAAGTTGCTAATTCTGAATAATGATAAATACAAGTTGCAGTACACTATGAACAAAATCATGGAAGTTAAGATGAAATAAAAATCAGTGTCTTATTTTAAAAGGTTTTAAGAACACATGCTTATTTGCAATTTGTAGCACAAAAGTGAAGTTGAAATCCCGAAATATTCATCTAACATGCGATTTCACAGCTTTTGTGTGTATTGGGCATCTTCCGACCCTTTCCAAAATAGAGAAGAAATAAAATATGAACACCATGTTATAATTTTTCCAAACTACCACATTTTAAACTTCCAAATATAGTCAATGAAAACACACATTTCTTTCTCTTTAGTTTCATTTCAGGCATTTCTGGAGAACCCCACTTAGGGTCCTCATATATGCTATGCCAGAACACACTGAGCTACAGCTTAGACCTCAAAACATTATTTTAATATAAACCTCTTAAATTAAAATATCATGGCTCAATTCATGTAAACAATTACAATTATGAATAAAACAAATTAAAATTGTAATACTAAGTCTAAACACAAAATTTTATTAAAATGAATTATCTGTGGGCAAAGCAGAAAGATTTTTAAATACTTCTGAAGCATTTTAATACAAACGTACTTAGTCTTCATGACTTGAGTAGACTATGTATCTGATTGTGTTCTTGTTTTACACATAGGAATTGAAGATCATGAAGAGAATACTTCAAAGACTTAAGAATATCTGAAAACATGCAATCGGCCACAGTTGCCTGAACATCACTGAAGGTTTCCATGTGTATAGTCCACATGGAAAAACACAAGCACGAACTTCTAGAGCCCCCTTGTTTGCAGCACTGAGAGCTGCTTTCAGAACATGTCTGTATTGCAGGCAGAGAGCGCTGCAGTTATCAACATGCTTCATGGGCAGCGTCAGGGATAGGGTTTCTAGAGTCATGATGTGCAAAGTTCTCAAAACCACAAAACCTAATACTACCTCAAAAATGGTGGTCATTTCATGAAGTGTGAAAAATGCAAAAGGAATACAAACGGCAAGAGAATGGATAGGCCAATGATATCAGTGTTGAAGGGGATCCTGCACTCTTAGTACAAGACTGGGGTTGTTTGCCTGTAGACAAAGATACGGGAATAAAGGCACCATTCTGTGATGAAGACAAAAATAAAATGCAGAGAGGAGAAAAACAGTAAAACCATCCCTTCAACCCTGCCTTGTGTAAAATACTTAGCGTCTAACACTGCACCATAAGCATCTAAAGTCATCTCTTAGCAGAAACACAGTCTAAAGCTTGACATTCAGCACCCAACAGGAGTAAGAGGTATTTCTTCTCCATATAATCTCAAAGATCTCAGAGCTTTAACCACACTAGGGGCAAGGCTAGCATGAAAATTTTTCTAAGCTATAGCAACAATGAAGGACATGGTTCTGCCTTTTACAGGAACATTCCCAAGACCCAAGGCCATTGAAATTGCCTTCTTGGAAAAGTAACTTCATATGTGTTGGAGGTGACCTTCACAAGGTGGCACTCAAAAAAAAGTCACAGGAAAAGGAAAAACAGACCTAGGAAGGTTTTGACTTCTAAATCTGGCAATGAACCGAAGGGAAGCCTGAGGAGGGCATGCGCTGACTTCCAAATACAAACATTTCACGGGATCCTGAACCACCTCCCATAACTTGCTGAGGCATGATCTCCCGTGCGAGGGTCTACACAACACTGGAAAAATCATCTGATAGGAAGTCCACACAGCCAGCAAAGGCTGTGTGTGTGTGTGTATGTATTGAATGTTTATTTTGAAGGCCATTTTAAAAATAAAGATATTCTGAGGAGGAATGCAGATTCTTCTCATTAAGTAATTTGGTTAGTGAATGAAAACATAGGAACTCCGCTCTCTCCACTGCAACTCCAGCAAAAAATTTTAGTCCCTGAAGGGTCTTACAGTCCTAAAACAGAGGAGAACCACGGCAATTAATGCATCTCACACAAATCTACAGTCACAATCCATGTTTGCTTTTCTCCCCGAGAAATCTGTTTTCATCTTTAGACTGTGCCTTGAATTTTTGTCCTTTTTTTTTGTTGTTGTTGTTGTTCTCAAGATAAGATCATAGAAATTCAAGGGCATTTGCTGGTTTTCCTTGGCAACCATAGCAATTCCCTGGGCTCACACAGGCTCACTCAACTGTGTGATCTGAGAAAGCAAAGGCTGGAAAAGATTGCAGGTCCTCTGTAGGTATGGATGACTTTTCCACATTTGCCACATTTTCTGTCCTTCTAGCACCGTCTTTGAGATGGAACACACAGCAAGTGAGCTCTGCCCGTGTGTTTGTCCCTCCAGCATCTGCTCTGACTTGGTGGCTGGCCATGCAACAGATCGCCAAGCATCAGTTTCCACCAATGCAGTCATCTCCCACCTAGGAGGCCTTGAATCAAGGAGACCATACTCAGAGTGGGGAATTTCTGACTGCACTTGATTACTGATTAAGTTAGTTTAATTACTATGTCCTCATCATTGTATTTGTTGAAGACACGCGGCTGTCAGAACCAAAACAACTACAATACAGTTTTCAAGTAAAAGTTATCCAATCCCCAAAGATATAGGTTCTGGGGTCTGCAGATTCTCTAAGATGCTATGGTAGCCACCAACAAGGGGCTTCTCTGATGAGATGCACTCATCTATGGGCATAACAATTCACTGAAGTAAATTAGCACTATGACCCTGTAGCATAGTAATATTAGTAGTCTCTCCCCTAGGAGCAATGACGATTTGGGTCACTATTGAAGTCTTTTCTTCCTGGGTGTCTTTTGAACCTTCTCCTGTCACAATGACTTCCTTTCCAGTACCTTAACCTGTTGTTCCAATGCTGGTAATGTGCTTTTTCTCTCAGTCCATGATGCCTATGAAAATCCAGCTTCCAGTTCTAATTACAGATAGGGCAAGATTCTCTTCCAGATTTCCTTCTTTCAAATAGACACCACTACTCAGAGTGTAGGATATTGTAAGTGCTATCGCTGTACTTCAGGGTGTGCAATATCCTACACTCAGCACCATAGGACTGCGGCTAAAATGAAGAACTAATGGGCGTGAATCTGGCACAGATAACACTCCTTAAACTTGTCACCATTATTGAGGATTCTGGCAGTGGCATTTTAACTTACACTACAAAGAACTTTTGATAGCAATTTGTCTTTGCAGTAGATTTATGACAATTTATCAGTTACTTTTATTCATTCTTTGAGTGACAAGATGCAATTCTAAGCCATTAATAAATGTAAAGAGAGTCATAAAATGGCTCACAGGTTTAGATTAGTTCAGCAGACTCGCCAGCTGGAAGTCTACAGTGCAGAGACAGACAATAGTTGAGGCTAACATATCCACAAATTATGAATATTTTCACATAAGTTCAATGTTTCACTGTTTAATACTAATAAATACCAAAATATACACACTATGCTTGCCAAAAGCTAAGCCCTTCCCAGTTTATAGGTCACTTGCTCCTCCCACAGAACTCTCTAAAGTATGGACTGTTTTGTGGTTTAGCAGATGAGAAGGCCAGGCATGTCAGCCTTGAGGCTCCCAGCGCTCCCAGCAGTGGGGCGTGGTGAGCTAGGTCGCAGTATGTGTGAGGCCCCGACACCTAGCAACGCTAGGTGCTCTTCTTCTAAGTGCTGCACAAACTAAACACATGGTTCAACAAAAGAAGAAAGAAACACAAGGCAAAAACGACATCTGTGGAAATCAGAATGTGTTCAACAAGAAAAGGGACGCACCTTCAAGGCCTATGACAGATCTCGAGGCTGTCTGAAAGCTGACAATCCCCGCCACATTGTCATTGGCCAGGATGTTCACTGTCACAGTGTCAGCGCTCGGCAGGATTCTGCTTCCGCCTTCAGTGTGCACCAGACGAACGAGGATGCTTTCGTCATCTTCTGGCTCGGGGTCATCCAAAATCGTCAAAGTGGCCGTTTTTGTGGTTTCACCTAAGTTAAAAAGTTCAATCAGTAAAATACCAACCAGAAAGGCCAAAACTAACCTTTAATTTTAGGAGGTAAGTAAGAATGTTTTGATTAAAACACCCCAGTACTGTGAGCGGCATTGCCACCACCGTAGTAGACAGTGTATATGCTGCGTTACTTGATTTCTTACATATAAGGCACTGTAAAAGCCTCAACATAGACAGAGCCTGGAGGACACACAGCTGTAGAAAAGTCAATGGGGAGAACTATTTCAAAGAACCACAGTTAACTCCCAGGTCATTATCAAAAACAAGGATCTACCTGGGGAAAGGTGCTAGTCATGATTAGGAGGGACTCCATTAAGGAAATGGTAGCCCCGTTCCTATTGTGCCATTACTGTGAACAGTTTTACTCAGCTTAATGTCTCCCTCAAAGGCCACCAGCAGATATGGGATGGCATCATAATGGGACCCAGAGGAACAAGAAGCTCTGAGCAAAGTCACTAGCAAGAGTGGGATGTGTTTGGGGTGGAGTTGCGGTGGCAGCATCATGTTAGTTCTGAGGACAAAGGAGAGACATAATGAAAACGGGGAGTCCAGGAAGGATGAAAGGTTGGAGACAGGCTTCCACTAGTAGAGAAATGTCCAGAAGACATGCCCTGATTCTGCTGCTCATGGGTGAGATCCTGCTTAGTTCCTTCCCATGGTCAGGAAAGAAGATGAAAACTGAGAAATCCCAGGGCATTTTCCTCAGTACTTCAGGGCCACGATGCCTCAAGAGGGCACATTATCTCTGTTTTTTTGTTTTTTCCTTATGGTTCTGGGCATTTAACCAAGGATCTTTGTTCGAGACTAAATATTACCTAACAATCTAAGTTAACTACAAAATAAAGTCCATTTTGTACAAAGCTAAAGTTATAATTCAATATAATAATAATTTATATAATGGTGCTGCTTTATATGATATGGTCCTTTATATTTACGCCATGGGAAAATTTAACAATAACTTGTTACCTGTACCCCTATCTTATTATATTTTTGTTATTCACTTTCAAACAGGAGAAAAGGTCACCAATTACCAACTTACCTCCTTCCACCATTCAAGATTCAGCTACCTTTCTACCCCAAATGATTAATAAGAAATTACCAATATAGAAACATTTGCTAGCATTTAATTTTTATTTTATTTTATTTTTTGAGATAATCTGTCTAAGGGAGCCCAGCAATACCTGAAACTCGGTATATTTGCAGATGGTGGTAAACCCTGGCCCTCTGGCCTCAGTGGAGTGCTGGGAATGCAGATGTATACTGCCAGTCTAGGTTTATGGAGTGCTGGGGATTACAGCCAGGGCTTCGTGGACGCCAGGCAAACAGTCTCCTGGCTGAGCGCATTTCCAACCAGGTTTAGGACATTTTACAATTATATTTTCTATTTTTTTATTTTTTTTTTATTTTTTTGGTTTTTCGAGACAGGGTTTCTCTGTGGCTTTGGAGCCTGTCCTGGAACTAGCTCTGTAGACCAGGCTGGTCTCGAACTCACAGAGATCCGCCTGCCTCTGCCTCCCGAGTGCTACAATTATATTTTCAAACACAATGTTATTAGATATTTTAAGTCTAATACAGATAGAAGGCTTCTAGTTTCAAAAATGTGTGTGCATTAAAATATAGCTAGATATGATGAATTGCTCTGAGACATAGAATTACTAAAACTTTAAACTTTTATCCAGTGTATAGTCTGAGGTTCTTATGAATATGTGCAACTTTTTCAGTCAAGAAAGGAAAAGAAAAAACACTTAAGAACCATCGTTTTTCTTATTGTTCAACTCAGGATTAAAAAAAAAAGGTACCCAGAATAAAATTACCTCTACTATACCTAAGTTTAACTAGGAACTTCCCAGATTTTAAATATCATAAATCAACTATTGGTAAGATTGAAGATGATCTACATCCAAGTCTGCTGGCTACATCTCATACATCGCTTACGAAAACCCCACGGCACTCTTGGGCAAGTTTCAGAATACTGTAGCAGATCAATCTGTGACAAGGACCACTTTAAAATAAGGACAACTGGTCAACCAGGCTATTTTTACTTAATTTTTTTCACTAATGTTCTATCCTTCTATATCTAGTGCTTTGAAAATGTTTTATTCTCAGGTAGTCTTGCTTCTTCAACACCTTTGATTATAGGAAAACAGCTCATTCCTGTAACTTTCCTCATGAAATCAGAACCTGACTTGATTGCTTCTGACAAAAGAAAGCACTGTCATCATGTGTAAAGGGCTAACATCCACATATTCCCTAAACTTCTCCTTTAAACAGTTAAAAACATACATATATAGGGCCATGCTGGTCTATGTCTGATAGGCTAATCATTTGTAAGCTGTTGCTTCCAAAACCACATTACATCTCTATATGAATAGAAATATGTAGGTAAATAAAATATTTATGAACATTAGCATATCCATACATATGACTCACCTTCTGCAAAAGTCAGAATGTCTCCAGCCCCTATAAAATCTAAACCTTCAGTAGCTGTTCCACCAACAACACGCCATTCAACCATCACTTGCCCCAAGCTGCCTCCTGTCCTCTGGATCACCAGCTCCACAGAGGTTTGTGGCTGCTCCTGCACGTCCACACATGAGCCATCTTCAGAGGTGTTGGGATGAACACTGTAGATCATGAACACTCCGAAGGCATCACCATTCAGTGCTATGACCACGGCAGAAGTATTCAGCTGCCCTATGCTTGGCTGATTTTTAAAACTGTCTGTGATGTTCACGAGGTGAACTTCCAGGAGAGAAATCAGGAAGCTTTCATCCATCTCTGGAATGTCGTCAGGAAGGAGGGAAATAGTGAGATTTGCAAACTCATGGCCTTCGAGCATAAGGGCCCCCTGCCTTATTGCAGGCTCGTAGTCACTCCCAGCAACTGCCTGGCCACTAAAAAGAGAGGCCACCCTCGTCAGGTTCTTTTTGTAGGTCTGGAAGTCTGAGCTGTTCACAGTTGAGCTGACCCATGATGTCATCCAAAAGCACTGAGGACCGTCAGTGGTCCTGACAACTGAAAACGCGGAGCAAGCGTGTTCTTGGAGGCACAGAGCAGCACAGGTGCCCTGAGCCTCCTCCACTGAAGACACGTTCACCCAAGTCCTCCAGAGTGGGGCAGGCATCTCGGGAGTTGGCGATTCATAGTAGGACAACACATCTTCACCTTCTTCAACTGCCAGAGCTACTACATCAATATCAGAAGTACTGTAGAACAACAACAGGTTCCCGAAGTGGCCTCCGCTGACATGTGGGGACAATGGAAAGACAGGTCAAGCACTCACTATAGACCGAGCTACCCAGAGGGAAGAACAACGTGGATTATGGTTCTGAGAAGCTTCTTCGGTAATATTTTAAACACTAGTACTAAAACAACCACATTCTAATTTCTAAATTATGTTTGTCTTTCAAATTTTTATTTTCTAGTGTCAGCTAGGCTTTCTAGTTTTCAACCAATAATGTTTACTTTTAGACATGCCATGAAAACATTTGGCAAGGCAGGCAAGTTGTAGCCATTTCAGAGTTTCCAAAAATAATTATAAAACTTTAACTATTAGATTTCACTAAAAAAATAAATAAATAACAATGAGGGCTGGAGAGATGGCTCAGAGATTAAGAGCACTGACCACTCTTCCAGAGGTCCTGAGTTTAATTTCCAGCAACCACATGGTGGCTCACAACCATCAGTAATAAGATCTGGTGCCCTCTTCTGGCCTGAAGGCATACATGCAGGAAGAACTGTGTGTACATACATAACTAATAAGTTTAAAAATAACAATGACAAAAAATAAAAAAAATTAACAATGACAACAAAATTAATATATTTAGAGAATTGCAACAATGTGCAACAGGTCCTTCAACCCTCTGTGTTCTATTTTGAAGAAGGTCAGTGGACATTTGCTCCCTAAAAAAGAAATAAAAGAAAAACAGAACCTAGAAACCCACCCTTCATGTACCATCTGAGTTTAAAAACGAGCTGTATTCAAGTTCTAATTAGAACGTCCTACATAGTAAAACAATAGATTTTGGTAGCTAGAAAGCACAATGATATAAGTCATCTTTATTTTACTTACCATACTTCTAATAAATGTGATTAAGGCTATCAGTATACACAATCCAACTAACATAATAATGTATGGAATGTTACAAGGTAAAAAATATGAATCTAAATTGTTTTGTTACTCCAGGCAACTTCCCCAGCCCACACTCCTACAGACCCAGCAACCATCACACACACCTTCTCCTGACGGTTATGTTAACAGAGGAACTTCTCTCCAGAGGCTCTTGGACACGATAAACTGACTGCACAAAGGCTACTGAACCGTAAGGGTTATCGTTGGCAGAGATAACAATATTTGCCACTCGGTCTAAGCCAACTGTTCCTCCACCAGAGGCATTAGTAAGTTGTACTTGGATAACCTAAAAACGGAGTGAAAACTTCCTTAACAGTTCTGAAGTAAAACTATGAATGAAGCAAGAAAAAAATCAAATACATCCATAAGAACAAAATACAATGAAATACAAATGATTCCAAAGACACTGCCTCAGATACACTCAGAAGCCCACACATAACAAAATAATACACAATCAACTTTTAATAGCAGAACACAATAATACATTAGGAATACAGGCTGTTGAAATCGCCTAGTCTTTACTTAGACAGTCATGGGAATCAGTTTTTAAATTCTGCTTATCATTGAAATAATATGATTTTTATAAGCTATGTTTTTCTTATTTAGAAAAAATATTGTGAATCCATTTCGGTGGTTAAGTAAATCTGTTCTTGGTTTCCCCTACCACATAGTAATTATCAATAAAACTTTTAAAAAATCATGATGCCATATAAGTTTCAAAAGAAGAAAAGAAAATATATTAATGTATTAATGCATGATTAATATTTTTAAGGTGAATAATGGTACAATTAGCCATAAAATAAACATTATAGATTTCATATGCTGTTAAATGGAACTATTATTAAAAGGAATATGAGGGGGCTGGAGAGATGGGTCAGTGGTTAAGAGCATTGCCTGCTCTTCCAAAGGTCCTGAGTTCAATTCCCAGCAACCACATGGTGGCTCACAACTATCTGCAATAAGGCCTGGTGCCCTCTTCTGGCCTGCAGGCATATACACAGATAGAATACTGTATACATAATTAAATAAATATTTTAAAAAAGGAATATGAGATCTAGATTTTAACAATATTTGAATTTCTTAAAATAAGATTATCTATGATAATGTTATTGATCAATAAACTTATTCTTATCTGTCAAATTGCATGTTCATCATGAGAAATACCAGGGAAATGTTTGCTGTACTAGTGGGAGAACGGGAGGAGTGAGTGTGTGGGAAATCAGAATCTCCACTTGGTGTAACTGGCTGCCACTCAGACAGGAGCAGAGATACAAGTCAGAATTACACGAAACAAATATCACATGATTATGATAGGTATACATACATAATCGTTTAAGGAAAGTTTCTAAAACGCACCGTAACTGCACACACAATAACAATCTGAAATTGGCAAGCTGGCCTGTGCACCATGGACCCCTGAACTTGGTAAGAAGCACCGTTAGACTAGTGCTCTCTGAACTCCCATTCTCACAGCAGTTAGCTGTGTGGTCACTATATATGACAAGGCACAATTTATAACGTAGTTCTACACTGCTCTGTCCCCAACAACAGTTATCTCTTCTAGCCACCATGTAAGACAAGCCACAATTTATAACATCGTTCTATACTAGTTAGTCCTCTCACCTCTTCAATCTCCGGAACGTCGTCAGCCAGGACCTCTAACAACAAGGTTTGAATGGTTTCCCCAGGGGCAAAGGTCACATTACCTGAGACAACTCGCAGGTCGCCAGTAGCAAGTTGTCCATTAATGGTGGCAACCCATTGAACAGTAACATTGCCGAGTGTCCCAGAATTTCGAATTACTGGCAGGCTTACCCTCACTGAGTTAAACTCAGGTTCCTCTACAATAAATTTAGTATTCTGAAAACCTGAAGGGCAGACAGAACAGTTGTTTTTAGGTACAAAGTGAAACCATGACAATCAAAGACCAAGCTGGGACCACTGAAAGTAGGAATTCTCCCTCCCCTTGGCCCCTAAGCAACTCCGGCAGTGTGCCGTGATGCAAGGTGAGCAAGACCACCAAGATTTCCCAGCGACTTTTTATTGTGGTAAAAGTAGGTCATATATGTCTACAATGGCCATTTTTTGGACCAGCATGAGTTAAATAAACCCAGTGAGCCCAGCAGCTACTGCAGGGCCAGCCTGAGCTACAAAGGTAGTGGCTATTTTGCTTCCTGGCTGACATTATGAGGAGAAAGGGCTCAATTTCACCATTTTTCCTACATATACAAAAAGTAAAGCAACTCAAATATAAGTGTGAATTTTGTTAATTATTTAAAAGCATTAAATAAAAGTAAAAGCTGGACATGGTAGTCCAGGCTTGTCATCCCAGCATTCAGGAGGCTAAAAGAGAGTTTCAAGTTCCAAGACAGGTAACAAGACATTGTATCCCAAAGCTCAGAAAGAGGATTTACAGGACACATCTAGGAGCCAGAATGACACAAATCAAACAGTTTACAACTGTCTCTGTGCCAAAAAATGTTTAATTACTTTTCATTTCCTAGGTAACCACTAACCTATGCCAGGAATCTTATGTATAAGTAATAATATCACACACATACACACACACACAAACAATAAAAAAAAGCCTCACTCAAATCAATCTTAAAGAAAATAAATAAAGTCATTATCAGTGACTTACAGAGTAAGAGAGTTAAAGGAATTAATGTGGTTACCAAACAATCCCCAGGGGTCATCGGAAGCCTCCACAGTAATGACTGCTTCTGTTACAGCCCCCAGTCGGGCGCCTCCTGTGGTCTCGTTGAGCAGCTGCACGAGAAACGACTCCTCCAGCTCAGGGTAGATGTCGTTGATGATGTATATTGGCACAGCTTTGCTGGTTTCTCCTTCCAGCAAGACAACATCTGAAGAAGCTATACTGTAATCTTCCCCTGCAGGGACAGGAAGAGAGAGGTGAGAGCTCGCTTCAGGAGAAGCATGCTACAGACCTTCATCTCTGACCTCAAATGCCGATGTTTATGTTACAATAAGCACGCCACGTGCTTGGAAAGTGCAGTGTCGAACTTTGTGGACACACATGAAAGACATTTTTGGAGGAGGTTAGCTACATTCACTTGAAAGGTTTAACTTTTCAAACTAGGAAAATGTGTGTTTCATAATAGTCATCTTCCTGGACTTTCAGGTCATTTCTTTCACCTTCATGATTACATGTGTCCACACACACCTACGTATAATAACATTTTTCTCAGAAATTTGTATTGTATGTATAAGAGCATACAAAAAGCAAGACAATTTTTTAAAAGATGTGTACAGTGCTGTCAGAACAAGCAGAACTAGCATCGTGATGTGGAAGTATCATATATCAATCTGTTGATTTCATTGGTTAAGCAATAAAGAAACTGCTTGGCCCTCATAGGTTAAAACATAGGTGGGAGGAGTAAACAGAACAGAAGGCTGGGAGAAAGAAGCCGAGTCAGGCAGAGTCGCCATGATTCTCCCACTCCGGGCAGACGCAGGTTAAGATCATTACTGGTAAGCCAGCTCGTGGGCTACACAGATTATAAGAAATGGGCTAGTCCAGGTGCGACAGTTAGCCTAGAAGAGGCTAGATAGAAATGGGCCAAGTGGTGTTTAAAAGAATACAGTTTCCGTGTAATTATTTCGGGTAAAGCTAGCTGTGCGGGCGGCCGGGTGCTGGGGACGCAGCCCGCAGCTCCAACTACAACAGCATTGTGATCTCAGTGGGAAGACAAGCTGCAGGTGTCCAGGCTACAGGTGAGCATCCTTACTGACCAGATAGAGAGGTGTCCACACAAAGCAGGCTCAATCAGCTGCTGAGGGCCGATTTGGGAAGGGTGCACCCTGTAGCGCTCCATCACTTCTCACTCATCACCCAGCACTCATCATTGCTCCCTGTCACTAGGGGCAGCCACACATACCAAAGGGATGCTCACCACAAAATCTGAGTGCATGCACGCATGTGCACACACACACATTCACACTCCTCCTACTGTGAGTGGGTGCTAGAAAGGATCTAACAGGTGTTCTCGGGAAAATCACCCTCTACAAGCTAGGATGGCATTGTAGAAAGGCAGTGGCCTGACTTCTATCCAGCCGTGAAATCATTTTTCTCTATATATAAAATCACCAACTCTAAACACTGTCTTGTCCATGCTCCTCAAAAATAAATTAACACATAAGACTATGGCTCCAGAGATCCATCAACTGAAGAGCCCAAAAGCCATTTTCTCACTTCTTCCTGTGTGTCTCAGCAATTATCTGCATATGGCTGCCTTTCAGAAACATGAAGTCACAAGGTCTGAGTCCTCCTTAGCTGACGCATCTCTTGCTCACCAGAGCTTCGCAATTTATATATACTTGTACTATCAGTTCTCACAAATACAAAAATTCAGTGTCACAGATTTGAAAATTATTTATCTTTTGTGTCTAAGAAAGCATAAGTATTGGGAGCTGAGGGTGTAGCTCAGCTGGAGATTGCTTGCCTAAGCACAAGGATTTGATATCCAGCAGCGCATATACCCACTTTGGTGCATACCTATTATGTGAACATTGTAGATGAGAATCAGCAGTTCAAGGCCATCTTTAGCTACATAGGAAGTTTGAAGATAGCTTTGGTTAAAAGAAGCTCAATCTTAAAAAAAAATGTGTATCAAATAACATAAAATATCTTGGAGTAACTCTAAGCAAACAAGTGAAAGACCTGTTTGACAAAATCTTAAAACTTTGAAGAAGGAAATTGAAGAAGACACAAGAAAATGGGACGATCTCTCATGCTCTTGAGTAGGTAGAATTAACATAATGAAAATGGTAATCTTACCAAAAACAATCTATACATTCAATGCAATGTCTATCAAAATCCCAGCAAAATTCTTCACAGAGCTGAAAAGAACAATACTCAACTTCATATGGAAAAACAAAAAACCCAGGCTAGCCAAAGCAATTCTGTACAATAAAGGAACCTCTGAAAGCATCCCATCTGTAACTTCAAACTCTACTATAGAGCTACAGTAATGAAAATCGCCTGGTATTGTCATAAAAACAGACAGGAGCACCAATGGAATTGAATCAAAGACCCAGATGTTAATCCACACACTTACGAACACCTGGTTTTTGACAAAGAGCCTAAAAATATAAAATGGAAAAAAGAAATCATATTCAACAAATGATGCTGGCCTTGAAGGGTCCAAGAATAAGAATATAAAAATGTAGATTCCAGAAACAGGAATGTAAAAATAAAGAAATATAAAGGTGTAAGTCTAGGAGAATGAGAACAGACTGTCAGCAGCTTTCTCAGCAGCTGGAAGATTAACTAGTAACAGTGCGTTACTCCACTTTACAACCCATAGCTCTATTACAAGGCCTAAGCATCTCTCTGCAAACTGAGAGCCTAACCCCCCGGCCATCCTTGATTAACACGGATATGAGCTGAGTTTTAGGAGATAGATATATGACCTCTGGGTTACACACTGTCCCTGCTATGTGAAACTGGCAGCATCAAAGAGCAGAGCACAGGGCTTCAGTAAACACCACCTGGAAGTACCAAGGAAGACAACAGATTAAGTACAAACACTGGTTTAACTGAAAATCTCTGTTAATGAAGATTGTAAAATAAGGCAACTGTATTTGAGTTTTACCTCAAAACTGTAAAAACTCCTATGTTCAGACCTAATGCCTGGTGCCCCTACTATAAAAAGGTGGGTTCAGAAACCGCCCTTTGCCACAGCCTGACAAAATCCATCTTTGGCTGTGGTCTCAGCTAGGTGCCCCATGCAGATTTTTTGTTTTATGTTTTTATTTTTTTTCCTGGAATCTGATTCCTGGAATAAAGTTTGCTTCTTGACTTTGGTGGTCTGTCCCCATCTTGGTGCGACCCCCTGGACCGAACAGCATAGCATAACTGAATATCAATATGTAGAAGGATGCAAATAGATCCATATCTATCACCAAGCACAAAACTCAAGTCCAAACAGATCAAAGACCTCAACATAAAACCAACCACATTGAACCTCACAGAAGAGAAAGTCGGAGGTACACTTGAATGCATGGGCACAGGAGAACACTTCAGAAAAAAATCATATTGAGTGACCAAGACCCAGACCCAGAAAGACAATATAAAGAGAATAATATGTACTTACTCATAGGTGGCTTTTAAAGCAAAGAAAAACCAGGCTACAATCCACAACCCCAAAGAACCTAGACAACAAAGAAGACCCTAAGAGAGACATACATGGGTCTAAATAGGAAGGAGAAAAAGACAAGCTCTCCTGAGTAAATTGGAAGCATGGGGGTCATGGGAGATTGTAGATGGGAAGTGGGGAGGAAGGGATCAAAGCAGAGAAAAATGTTTAATGCAATAAAAACAATTAAAATTGTGTGTGTGTGTGTGTGTGTGTGTGTGTGTGTGTGTGTAATCTCTCTCTTTTGTCTGTCTCCCCACCCCCATCTCCACCGCCTTTGGTTTTTTGAGTTTCTCTGTACTTTGAAGCCTTTCCTGGAATTCGAACTATAGTCAGGTTGACCTTGAACTCACAAAGTGCTGGGCCTCGCCGGTGCTGGGATGAAATGCATGTGCAAGCACCGCATCTTTGAGAAACTGTTGCTCACAGACACAGGTCACTCTGAGATACACCACTGTCCCTCCCCCATCTTCTCTTACCAGCAACTGCAGTGATGGGCGCAGCTTTAAACTTAACAGAGACATCTGCAAATGCCCCTCCCGATCGAGTCACATTGATAATGGGTCCAACGTGATTTTCTGTTACACGAACAATTGGTGCTGACAGCTGCACCGTTCCAAATGCGTCGTCGTTGGCGACAATAATGAGATGGGCCACAGTTTCTACCTTGGGCCCAAGGCGTGGGGAATGTGGAACTGAAAGACATAAGAGGCAACAGCACAAATCTGAAGACCTGACTGACAGCCACGAGGAATCGGACAGAATTCTTATTCTCGCCCCTATTTACAGTTTTGAAAGTCTAAATATGTATACCTGTCAGCCTTAATCTGTGCACTGGAAATACAAATCAAAGCTGAAAGTAACTTTCTGCTCTCTTTTAACACATACTCTACGAATTAAAAGCATTATCAAAGGAACAGTTAGACTGTACGAATATTTTAATGAGCATTTGACACTGATGATCCAAGTGTAATTCTTAAAGCAACTAATAATATCTTTATGCAAATAATAATAATGTATGCTGATATATCTGAATTGTATACATGCCTTAGGCAGGGTTACCATGGTTAAGATGAAACAGGCCGACCAGAAGCGACTTGCTGAGGGTTATCTGGCTTACATACCTTAAGTCACAGTCCACTGAGAGAAGCTAACGCAGGAACTCAGGTAGGAACCTGGAGGTAGGAGCTGATGTGAAGCCGTGGAGGAATTCTGCTTCTAGACCTGCTTCTTGTGGCTCGCTCAGTCTGATTTCTTATAGAACCCAGAACCACCAGCCCAGGGATAGCACCACCCACAACAGGCTGGCCCCTCCCCATCAATTACTAATTAAGAAAATGCCCTACAGCTAAATCTTCCAGAGGTATTTTCTCAATTGAGGTTCTCTCCTCTCAGATGACTATGGCTTGTGTCAAATTGACAGAAAGCAAGCCAGCATAATATATTTGATATATTTGTATATATAATTGATATATTTGGATTGCATATATACATGCGTTTACACAGGCACATGCACACATTTATACAGATAATGAATTAATGCCACAAAGGAGTTAGTGAAATTACCTAAGATCTTATATTACTGCCTGTCAGACATAACCAAGAAACATACTATATTCCTTTCCTCCTCCAGAGGTAAAATCTCGAAGGCCGTGTGTAATGCCAGCAGTTTTCCACAAGTGGGAACCCTACTTTGAATACTCTTAGATGCTCACATTTATAAACAATGACTACATTCAATGAAAACTTGCCAGACCTCATACTATTTTTTGTCTATTAAAATCGGAGCTTGTCTCTCCCTCCCCCTCTCAATTTTGCACTTGTCTATCTTTTGCCTACATAATAGCTGGACTGTATTACTCCATAAAAAGGTGTGCTGACTCCTTCCCCCATCCCAACAGTGCAAGGGTTCTCAGTGGCCGTTCTGCTAACAAGCACGATCACTGAAAGCTTACAATATAGCAGACACTGTGTTAGTCTTTACGTATATCACCACATGCAATCCCCATATGTATTATAAATAATCTACACTCCTATTATTTCTGAATTATATAAGGAAATGGAGCTTTCGAAGATTATGCCCAACAATTTATTATTGTACATTGGAACAAAGTTATCTGATCTCAACACAGCTCCATGCCACTATACACGGAGCCATCCCTTTTGGTTTTATTACAATCTCAATAAACTACAAATTGCTTGAAAAACAATATGCACTTTATAATTCTTACTTAATAAGACTAATTATTTAGTTCTATTTCAACTTCTTTGCTATTATAACTGATCCTATTAATTTATCCTAGAAGAAAAGCAGAGACATTTCGTGACAAAGTTTGAGCCTGAAATCTGTACACTTCCTCCTGCAGCGCTCACCTACGGTTAGGAAGACTTCTGTCCACCTTATATGACACTGACCCAGGCAAGGTGAGCACACTGACCGTTGGGAGTTCTTAGTTCATATGGCAGTGTATTATAACACGCAGATCTTGATCTTAAATCCTACCCGTGGAGCTCCACAAGTTCTCAGTTCTTACAGTTGAACAGCCCTTTCTCCTCACCTTACACATTTGCTGATAAGGAAGTCTGACAGAAGTGAACCATTGTGAAAGGAGCTCACAGTGTGGCCACAAGAACTACTTATGGGCTCTTCAGACTCATTGCAGAGGAGTTTGAAGCAACAAAACAATGCTAGGTCTGTTACATAACACAGAAGTTCTGAGACATACTTTGGAGACATAGCTACATTTTTAAAGTATGATTTCTGAGGAAAAATATGCCCCATTTCCAGTTGTCTTAACGAAAACCTTTCACTAGTGAGACTTTCAAAGATAGCACTTGGAGCTGAAGAGAGAGCTCAGTAGCTAAGAGACTTGACTTTGGTTCCAAGCACCCCATATCTCACAACCACCTGTAACTCAGGTTCCAGTGATGTGCTGCCCTCCTCTGAACACAGGTGGTACACATGCGCATACTCGGGCACACACACACAAACACATGACATAAATAAAGAGAACTGTTTAAAGGTAGCATTACTTACCTTTGATCTTACCTTTCTTGTAGAATTTTTGTTATACAAAATTTAAGTTTTTCATTTTCATAGTCTTACCTCTAAGAATAACACACTAACAGATACTTACTTGGGCGATTCTGTACTCTCTCTACTAAAGTAGAATTGACTAGTTCAACAAACACAGATTCTGACTGTTCCGGTTCGTCATCATCCAGGATTGAAACAGTAATTGTTGCCTCAGTCTGATTAGCTCTGAAAAGAGTCAATCCAGAAGCTGATATATAGTCTGCTCCTTGACTTGCTCTAGCTAAGTTAGGTGGGAAATAAGGTGGTTTTTCCATATCATCTATAGTTGCATATGAGATCATAACTTCTCCCATGAGGCCTTTCAACCTTATTATCGATAATGTGACATTGTGGGTTGCTTCTTCAACACTAACAGGTCTAGTTTTGTTAGAAAAAATGAAGACCCCGTAAGGATCATCACTAGCCAAAATTGTCAATGTGGCATTAGTAAGGACTCCCAGCGAGCCACTTGAGACGCTGCGGATAGACATGGTGAGTGCCTTGTCTAGCTCTGGCTCTTCATCTGGCAATATTTCCACAGTGATGCTCGCCGTCCTCTGCCCAATCTCAAACGTGATGTTGCCAGAGGTGACAGCAAGATCCCCATGCAGGTCAGAGTCTACGCTCCAATGCAAAGTCACATGCGACAGGGCTCCCTGAGTCCGTGTGACCTAGGAAATATTTAAGCATTAAAAGAGAAGCTGGAAGACTAACAATTGTGATTAAGTTCATAATAGTGACACGAAGAATTTTAAGTTTTTTTTTTTAACTTTCATTTCATTTCCAGTTCTCGAGACTTAAGATCCTTGAAGGTAAAGACATGTACTACTGATCCTTGTACTCCTCAAGGAACCTTACATATGGAGGGTGTATAAAAAGAGACTATGACGCCGGGCAGTGGTGGCACACACCTTTAATCCCAGCATTTGGGAGGCAGAGGCAGGTGGATCTCTGTGAGTTCGAGACCAGCCTGGTCTACAAGAGCTAGTTCCAGGACAGTCTCCAAAGCTACAGAGAAACCCTGTCTTGAAAAACCAGAGAGGCTTCCTTCCTTCTTTCCTTCCTTCCTTCCTTCCTTCCTTCCTTCCTTCCTTCCTTCCTTCCTTCCTTCCTTCCTTTCTTTCTTCTCCTCCTCTTTCTTCTACTTTTGTCATACAACGTGAAAATTTTAATGAGAATGGCCTCCATAGGCACATATGTTTAAATATTTGGTCTTCAGTTGGTAGAATTATTTGGCCAGATTAGGTGTAGTCTTGTTTGAGGAGGTATGTCACTGGGGGCAGGCTCTAAGGTTTCAAACCCCTCTAATTTCCATGTCTCATTATCTTTCTCATGCTTTCAGCCATTACTTTGAAGCTGTATCTGCTTTTCTTCTACTATGTTCCCTGCCATAATGGTCACAGACTCCAACTCTCTAAAACTAAAAGTCCCAAATAAATGGATCCTTATTAAATTTCTTTGATCATTGTGCCTTATCACAGCAATAAAAATATAAACAATATACCATTCCTCTACCAGGAAAAAAATAGAAAAACCAGAGAGAGAGAGAGAGAGAGAGAGAGAGAGAGAGAGAGGCAGAAACCACACATGACATAAAATGTTCAACTCCCAAGTACATCACAGCTGGTGCCTTTTGAGAATTTATAACACATATAAACAATGAACCAAATGTTGCTGACAATGTGTTCTATTTGTGTGCACACACGAGATACTCTTTACACCTACTGAAAAAGGTGGAGGAGCCTCTCTTGTAAAGAGTAGATCAGTAACATTTTCAGAAAAGTTATTGAGAAGAAATGCTTCAATATTTTAAGAATGAAAAGCTTAAAATTGTTCCAAAGAAATCCTAACTTATTAGTCCTAATAATAATTTTAATTGTATTTAAAATATTTTTTTCAACTCAAAATAAAATGAGGCAATAATTTTATTGAGGTATGCTACTTTTTCTTATTTTTAGTCCTAAGTTCTTTCTAAAGTTGTTCAATTAATTTGATTTATTCAATTATTTCACACAGAAAAAAAAACTGTGTTTAGGAGTACAGAAGGATGTGTTTGCATACCTTTCTGCATCGCTACATGAGAAGTGAGGAAGCTGAGTGAGCCCTGAGCTCTGTTGAGTCAGTTAGCAATGTAATCCTTCTCAATGCCTGCTACAACTCAGAAGAACAGCCACAGAGCCAAGTATTAGTGGTAATTTTACTATTCACAAATCTTTGGCATTTCCTTTTCTTCTATATGAGGTGGCATAGAACCACTTGGTGATGCAGTTCACTTACAGAAATAACATAAGTTGCTTCCTTCTCAACACTCACAACCATGCTTTGATAGAGATAAGTTACCTTTGACTCCTAAAGTGATTGATGGATCAGAGTCCTTTTGTCAATCCTGGTTGGATGTATACCAGGAAAAAACAAAAATTCTCCTAAAAGTAGCTTCCCCGTTTATTTGACTGTTTGCTGGTTTGGGGGTGCCTTAGTGAGAGTTCAGGGGACAGAGAATGTCTTTCAGGAGTCGGCTCTTTCCCACCTCCATGGAAGTTTAAAGTTTGAACTCAGGTTGTCAGACCTGATGGTAAATGCCTTTGCCTGCTAAGTCATCTATCTCAATAGGCCCCAGAAGCAATGTGTTTCTTGTGCTAAGACACTGAGATTTTGAAACGCTTGCTGCCACAGTCTATGTGAACTAATGCAGAAACCATGAGACAGAATTAGAGCAAATGTCCACCAGGAAGGGTAACGATTCAAACACTTCAAGTGGACTGAGAAGCTCTGAGCACACCAAACACAGCATTGTCTGCCGCTCCACACTACAGGAGAGCAGACTTGAAGATGGACTCTTCATCCCCAAGGTCCCCCGCTCTCTTCCGATGAAACCCCAAGAGTTCTATGCCACATGCTCATGGTCTCATTTCCACACCCCCAAGACCCTTCTGTTGTTCTGATTAAAGAACAATTCTGCTTCCTTCCTGAGATGCCTGTCTGCTTTATTTGATTTCCACGTTGCCTCCATCAATCCAAAAATAATACAGTATATTCTCTAAAAGGTAAGGAACCCTCAAAATCACAAAATGAATTTGCATGGAAACACAACCACACAGTAACGCTAAATCATTGATTAGTTATCTGCACTCTTGCTACCCGTAGGCTCGCTCACCCTTAACCACTTATACATTAAAAAGGGGGGAAAGAAATCTTACTAGTACACTACATCATTTTAAGATTAGGAGCGTCTCAGGAAGTACTCACGTTTAATACTACAGTACTGTACCCATCCTCTGGTTCAGTTCCACTGACAAAGAGTGACTCGGGGCTGAATTCAAACACCCCATGAGCGTGGTCAGAAGCAGCGATTGTTACCAGAATCTGGGAAGCCACTCCTAGACTAGCTGCATGAACAAATCCCACAAATAGAAAAAAATGTTAATCAGTATTTTACAAACCACCATAAAAGCCAATGAACAACTATTTGAAAAAACGAAAAGACTTTCCATTCATGAAGCACATGCTAATTGGTTTTAGAAAGAAAGGTGGACACAGATGGTCGCCACGCATCCTTGTGCTTTTCCGACCCTTCTCTGCTCTGGTAGCAACGGCTGCTTAAGCACTTGGAGATGAACAGGGAGAATTTGTTTTCCTTTTTCTTTCTCTTTGAAAGCACATTCTTCCACACAAAGCCCTGTGAGGAGGGTCTCCCACGACCATGTTGACCTCTGAAGAACAGGAGCCAAAGTGACTCTTCCCTCACTGGCCCAGCAGCCTCCCTGGGGCTTTAATGCATGTAAATGTAGTGTCCTCCTATGTGCATTAATGCTAAGCCTCCTCATATTACTATAGATGAGTTTCCTTAGATCCCAAGTAATCCATGCCTATCGTGGCTAAGACTCTAAAGCCTAAACATGCATTCAATGTGCTCCTAATTAGCATGTTTATTGTTATTATTACTATTACTAGTAATGCCTGAAGGCAAGAAAATGGACAGTCGTAAAAGCAACAGTCACAGATACATCCTGATACATTGATGGGTGTTAGCAGGAGTGGCATGCATCCCAGGGCCAACATGTAAAGCATGACATTAGGAAAGGGGGTACTTGAGGGACAGAAGTGTGATCTTCACAAGGCAGCTGTCCTAAAACTTCTCTGCACATATGAGAAAACAACTACGGGAAAAAGCTGAGGACCATTTGTATATGAATCTGGGTATATGAATTGTATATGAATTCAAGAGGAACCTCTGTTTAGCAGCAATTAACTGGGAGCTTATTTTCCCTTTATTTCTGATTTTCCCCATCTGTTCTGATCAAATAATCCATATGAAGACTCACGTTCCTAACTACACAGAAAATAAGTGGAATGGTTTAACTTGAAAATGCAAACATTCCATCGATCACTTTACAGGCATGTAAAGTGTTCTCAACAATAATTCGTTTATAATGGCATACAAGCAGAGTTTCTCTTCGTTCAGAATCAGCAAACCCTGTCGGGCCCATGTGCTGAGGGGTGCCTGAGCATCAGAAGCAGACAAGAAGGGGTTTTTGCCTCTATCACTGAGAGAAAAATCTCCATAAAGCTGCTGCACCGGTTTGTGAGTTAAAACACACAAAGGATTATCTAGTTTCCGAAGATGACAGTGCGTGGTTAGTATTGCTGCCTTTGAAATGAGAAGCTAAAATAAGAACACTAGTAAGGGACTTTGGGACAGCTGCTTACCATGCGTGTGAATAGGCGAGAAGAAGAAATCCATGTCCCCTTCTCCACTACCACTGCCATCAATCCTAAAGAGTTCAGACACTTCACGAGAGACACACAGACACAGCCCACACAACACACAGCAACACAAGGAGAAAATGAAGAGCACTTAAAATGTATCAAGTAAAGAAGAAAAATGCAGTAATATCCGGAGAGCATGTACATTCTTCTGCAGACAATAGGTCACTCTGAATGATGATATGTAACATGTATAAAATTACTAAATCTTTCTAGTTTTGGGAAATGCTACAAATAATTAATTAGTAACTAATATTTTTCATGTTCAATCATCTAAATAATTTTATTTGGAAATTTTTACCCTTCACTGCAATTTTAATCCATAGCATTTTTAAATTTTTGATAATATTTGTGTATATAATCATATATTTAGACTTACTAGCCAGCGAAGGTCACTTTGCCAATCACAACCAATTCAAACGAGGGAGATGCATCAAAATTTCCTCATCCACACATCCAAACCCCACATTTACCATCCTCGAATGTAATGGCCCATTAGACACTGAATTTATGGGAAGAGTCCTAGATCATCAGTTGGAAGTTTCTCTTTTAACCCTGTCCATAAGGGATACCAGTAATAAACAGTCAGCAAAACACTTCACTTCCTCGGTGTCTCAACTTTCTCACCTGAAAAAGGTGCTGGGTTTTACAGAGATCTTGCAAAGTTTAAAAAACACATTTAAAACAATACGCTAAAATATATAATGCCGGAGAATATAGGAGAAGTGTAATAAGTATAAAATAGTTACACATTCATGTCTAATATATCTTATACCCCAATAAGAGGCTGGAACTAATGGGCCAGGCAATGTTTAAAAGAATACAGTTTGTGTGTTGTTATTTCGGGTATAAAGCTAGCCATGCGGGCAGCCAGGTGCCAGGAATGCAGCCCGTCACTCTTATTACAGAGTGGCACCCAACGTGGGGTTTCTGTCCCGCCCGGTACCCCACAACTGTCTAGCCCCAAAGAAAATCACACATAGGGCTCCATAAATTATAAGCTGATTGGCCCATTAGCTCTAGCCTCTTATTGGCTAACTCTCACATCTTGATTAATCCATTTCTATTAATGTGTGTAGCACCATGAGGTGGTAGCTTACTGGGAAGGATCTTAACCTGTGTCCATCTTGGAGAGGAGAGCTATAGTGTCTCCTTGACTCAGCTTTCTTTCTCCCAGAATTCTGTTCTGCCTACTCCACCTAAGTTCTGCCCTATCAGGCCAAGCAGTTTTCTTTATTAATTAACCAATGAAAGCAACAGATAGATAGAAGACCCACCTACATCAAACTGCATATTCTAAATATTTGAGGAATGTTTCTACAAAAACTCTCAAGTATCACTGTAGTGTAACTATCCCAGGTACATTTGATGATTAAGGAATGGAATGCAGGTCAGAGGTCAATCACTTCCCTGGTATGCACAGAGCCTTGGGACTGATCCTAGAGCTGCAAAATTTTGATATTTTTTTGAGAGTCTCTACATGCCCTGGGGCCCAAAACAGCAATCTATCTGTCTATGTCTCCAAAGTGCTCAGATTAAGGGTATGCGACATCACAACTAGCCCTTGTGATTTGCTATTACTAAAACTACTAACATTTACTGACATTTTCTCTTTCTATTGCCTAAATATTCTTAAATGATACAGTCAGCACCTTTAAATAGTGCATGTTAATCTTTTCATTAATGAAACTGCTGGCTTAAAAAGCTGATGTGGCAAAGTGAATTTGTCTCTAGACAAAAGAGGTACTTTTACATGAACCTTTCCAGTGTATTTTCCCCTGTTTTAGACATTCACCAGTACGTGGCACTGTTTATTGAGTATGTCCTCTGTTCCCAAGCACTGTCTTGGTGCCCTTTTTCTTCATTTAGGTTAAGGAACACAAGAAAGGGAAAATTTGCTTACTTACCCCCAATCTTATTCATACAAAAAGACAATTCTGATGTATTTGTCCTACCTAGACTTTTGGCTCGAAAGCTTCCTATAATATGATTTTCTTCATTAAATGATGCAGATGTTAATAATGATGAGATAAAGCCAGGCTTGGTAGTGGAAGGAAATGCCCACAAAAAAAATTCTTAAATGTACCAAAGGTACATACTACGTGTCTTGCATCACGGCCTAACCAGACCAAAGGTAGTGTAATACAAACTATGTGTCTTGCATCACGGCCTAACCAGACCAAAGGTAGTGTAATACAAACTATGCGTCTTCCATCATGGCCTAACTAGTACCTGATAAACACTAATGTGTTTATCTTCTTTATATTTCTGAAAATAAACATAAACATAGCTCACCTAAGTGGAATAACTACCATGAACAGCTTCATTTTACAACACAAAATGTTGCCAATGCACCGAGTTTAAACTGCTGAGACCTTTGGTTTTGTGTTCATTAGAATGAAGAGTAAGACATTCCAGGCCTGTTCTCCCTATAATCATCTTCTGGACTGTGCTGATATATGCCTACATTCTATCTGGAGATGGCTCTACTGTACCCATTAAGAAAAATCAAACGGAAGGTCAATAGCCTGGTAGTTTGGGGTTAGTCAATGTGAACCCCAGCAGGAATTTGGCATTGAGTAAACCCGTACTGTGAGTGACACAAAGGAACCCTTGAACTGGATTGTCTGGTAGCATCATGGTTGGCAGACAAGCAAATGCCGGTCTTACCTCCTCCGTCCAAGTTTAACAACTCAACTTTAAAAGATTTTTCCAGTTCAGGAATGGAATTATCAGTGATGTTGATGAAAATATATTTATATCTTTCTCCTGATTGAAATTCTATTGTGCCAGCAACACTCTGAAACACAAATGAAATTGATACATCATGTTACAATTGTTCTTTGTGTAAAACTGAAAAAGCAAAATGTCTACAATATATCAAATTGTCATAAATTTTGAGATGGAAAAACTGAAACTCATATAAGTGATATGAAAATTCCTAATACAAACCCTAAACACATGTGCTTGATTATTATTTGTGACGCTGGAGACTGACCCCAAGACTGTGCACATGATAATTAAATGCTCCACCAAAGAGATGATTTTCAAGCCCTAACGAATACTTATTTCTAACTAAATAAGTAGATGGGTTACTGTCTTATTCACTTTTTATTCATAAAGAAATAGTGAAAGAAAATGAGAAATCCAGCCAACACCTCAAATTCTTACAGAACTGCTTCAGGTTGACATAAGAAAACTCTTCAATTATTTGACATAAACAGTTTCTTCTTGAGTTTACGGCCATAAATTTGAAAGCCAATTACACTGTTGTGTTAGTTTGTGTGAGCGCTTGCACTTCACCTCCTACAGCTGTTAGTAATCTGAGCTCTCAGCGAGAGGCTGAGGCGCCGATTCACGCGCTCACTCAGTTATTCAACATGGAGAGCATGCAGGGCACCAACTCTGCTTGAGATTCTGAAACAGCCAAGACCAGTAAGACTCCTTGGGAAGTGTTCTAAAAGGAGCGTAGGGACTCAACAGTAAGGAGCACTAGCAGGTCTTCCAAAGGACCCAGCACCCACGTGGCAGCTCACAACCACTTAACTCAGCTCAAGGGGATCCAGTGCCGCCTTCTGACCTCTGTGGGCACCAGGGATGCAAATGGTGAACAGACATACATGCAACCAAAACACCAATACATATCAAAATTTAATTAAAATTTACAGAAATGAAAGAGTGTTACATGCAATTAAAATCACCCAAATGGAGTGAGTGCAGATGGAGCTAGTGGGCTACCCTTTGGCATTGGGTGGAGTAGTTCACAGTATAATGACAGACTGACATCTGACAGACTGACATCTGACTGTCTTTGGAAACTGCCTGGAACCACGCCATGTCTTACACCCTGAACACTTCTGACCTTGCTCTTCTGTGCTGCTTCCTAACATCACACTCTCTTTTCCTTTCTAATTTCCAAACTGCTCCCTGTCAGTGTTGAGCATTTTCCAGATAGACTTTTAACAGCTGTTGTTATCAAACTCTTCAGATAGTCCAACTAGACAAGATAAGCACAGCCCAGGCTTTTAATACTATAGATGAACGCAGCTCCCAGAGTCTTGTCTCTGATATCCAGACTTATCAACTGAGCTTGTTGTATAACTTCTGTCAGAGGTTCACATTTATTATCTTTGTTCTAAACTATGCTTTATCCAATCCTCTGCATAGCACTAAATCCTGGGGCAGTCAGTCACTCTTGTCAGGAAACATTCTTGACACCCTTCTTTGCTCTGGGAGACACACTGGTCCTCAGCTCCTGCCATTTTTGTCTCTGAAGCACTGCTTGAGCCCATCTGCTTCTCTCCAGGGTCAGTGGCACTAGCTGCATTCAGTAACGGGCCTCTTCCTTGTCTTTCTCGCCCTGACTTGGCTGCACTAACGGGCCTCTTCCTTGTCTTTCTCGCCCTGTCCTGGCTGCACTAACGGGCCTCTTCCTTGTCTTTTTTGCCCTGTCTTGGCTGCACTAACGAGCCTCTTCCTTGTCTTTCTCTCCTTGTCCTGGCTCCACTAACCTGCCTCTTCCTTGTTTTTCTCTTCCTGTCTTGACTGAACTAACGGGCCTCTTCCTTGTCTTTCTCTCACCCCATTCTCCACAATTTAGCCTTGTCTTTACCCAATGCATAACACGTTTGCAATCCTTCATCTTTTTAAAAAAATCTTAAAATGATAAAATTATGGTATGAGCTCTAAGGATTTGAGTGAGCTTGTCTGAGTGAACCATGTTTTCTCTCACCACACCTGGCCCTCCGTGTCACAGGGAAAATGGCCTTCCTGAAGTCCCTTTGACAGGTTGGCCCTTCCAAACACTTGGGCCCTTCTCAACTCTTACCATATTACCAGTTGGCCCCTGCTTCATCAATCAGCAGGAAGCTGGAATTCCCAACCTATTTCACAGCCACCCTCACAGATCACAGCCTAGACATTTTCTAAAGATATAATTTCACAGATAACTAGTCATGGCCCTTGTTAGCAACTGAGAGAAGCCCGGAGAGGGAGAACCACTTTCCTTGGCTACGGCCTTGATAAGTTGTCGTGGTTTCAGAGGAGGTCCCTACACCTCTGCACATGCTTACAGCAGGAATGGACGCAATGGCTTTGAAAAAAATTATATGAAGTTGGGAGAGAAAAATGTGGAGGTGATTTGGGTTTGCAAGGAAGAGAGCAAGGGTGTATTTGACCAAACACATTACACTCATGTATGAAATTCTCGAACAAATGAAAAAACAATGAAAACACAGAACTACAAACAGCTGGATGAAAGACTTAGGAGGCAGGCTCACTTGTCACTTGGGTATTAGAATAAAGTTAAGAACAACAATATTTGAAATTCAGTTGTTTCTTCTCCTATATGTGATCCCTCCTGGAACCTTTCCTCGTATATATATTTTAAATTAATCTATGATATTAAAGACCAGAGATAGATGATGTATCATATAAATTAATGAAGGCAAACCTTATCAAGTTATCAGAGCTAAATAAAAATAATTAGTTAAAAGTGGTGTTGTCCCAACCAGGACTTCAGTGCCTTCTGGAAATACTGAGAACTGTCTCCAAGGACACATACTTCCTATCTGTCACAAAGGACTGCATAGGCTTTCTGTTTTTTTTTTTAATTTATTATAGAAAGTGATAATAAAGTTGGAAGCTGTGGTTATTTCAGCTACTCAGAAATTAAAGATTATTAATACGAGTCCCCAAATGTTGTTTTAAAAAATGCAGAGAACACGTTAAACCAAGAAGACACACCTTGTGGAATGAGCTATACACAGCCTCATTAAAATCACAATACATGCTAAAGGAAAAAAATAATCATTTCCTAAGAAGAGTTAGGGGAAGAAGAATTCTCTGAATCCATAGCCAACTGGATTAGAAGTGAAAAGAATGGAGTTCAGCCAGCCAGGGCTTCCATGGCTCAGGAGGAAGAGCAGAGACAAAGTCGACTCTTGAAGAAGGTGAGGAGCAAGAACTAATACTGAAAGGTTACCTGCAAATCAATAAATAGTGAAGTATGTAATGTCTTTCTTGAGACAGATTCTCAAGAAGAAATTCTAACCATTTTCTTACAAAGTACTTTATCAACCTTCTGAGCAGGTAGTGCTGACTGAACGTTACTATACATGTGCCATGTGCAGTGAACAACACAGCAGTGTTGCCATTCATCTCCACGGTGATCCTGCTCAATGAAGACACCACAATTTCATAGATAAAGAAACTAAGAGTAGGAAACATGAGTTTCCACCATCACGAATATAGAAGTCAAGCCAAACCCTGGTTCTATCCATTTCTAGATCCTTAGTACCATACTAAAGTGCCATATTGCTTCTCCTTTAGAAAAAAAATTGATAGAATTGAAAAAACATGGACGCATAATATCTTTGAAATTTTGATTTTGTCAAATGGACCTTCATAGAGAGTTTGAAATAGTTAAGAATCTTATTTTTACATGTATCCAACCAAAATTATGCCATTGTAACAAACTACACATGGAAAACTAGAATGAGTGTGACGTACAATGTGGTAAATATCTGTGTCATATTCCGTTGCAATAACCTGTCAACATACACAAATTTAAAAGGTCATAAAATAACCAGTGCTTTTTTTCTTTTCTGATAGGGTCCTTATGTGATGCGAGACACTTCCAAACCTCCGTGAGGACTGTGTTCAAATTCAGTGGTACAAATACAGCTTCAAAAGACGTGCTGACAGGCTGAAGAAAGTCTCAGCAGTTAAGAGCACTTGTTCATCCTGAGGACCCACATGTTGGCAGCTATCTGTAACTCTGGTTTCAGGGGATCAAGGCTCTTTTCTGGCCTTGATGGGTATAGCATAAACATAGTGCACAGATACACATGCAGGCAAAACAGACATGCATATAAAATAAAAATAAAAATTCAAAGTCTTAGTGATATACCTGGTAGTCCTCTGGACTAAATGCTGTCAAGGACACTGTTCTAAACTCCACCGTGACCCTGCCAAGCAGCCCTTGTGCACGGACGACCAGTAAACAGATCTCTCCGTCCTCTTCCTGCACGAGGAGGTGTGGCACGCTGCTGCCGGGCAGACTCATTGCATCCTCAGGCTGAGGCGGCAGCCCTGTAGAGAACTGCAGCAAGCCTGGGAGAGACAGAGACACGGGTTTCTTAGTCATCTGTGGAGCACTTCTTACGCAGCTGAAGCAATCTCGTACAGTCATTTCTATAATCAGGCTGAGAACCTGAGGGCTTCACATAAAAGTTTACTAAAGAGTTAATTAACATACTTTTGATGCGGGATAGTTTTCTTACAACTTTTTAATGATTCCTTTTATTTTTATGGTATAATTGCATTTTTCCCTTCCTCCCTCCAAGCCCTCCCATATATCCCTTCTTGTTGTTTTTCAAGTTCATAGCCTCTTTTTTCATTAATTATTGCTATGTACATATATGTATGTATGTATGTATAGAAATAGATATTATTGAATTCACAAATATAATCTGTCAGCCTGTATAATGTTAATGGTACAGTAAGCTTTCATAGCTGACTATTTGGTATTCAGTAACCAATGGGTGCGCTCTTTCCTAAGGAAGACTATTTCTCCCACTCTCAGCATCCCTTGGTTGGCATAGTTCTGTGTGTAGAGTTGAGGCCTCATGAGATTTTCATGTTACGTTAGCATGTCTACTGATACCATCCTTGTTCCACTCATGTTTAGGCAGCCATGCTGGTGAGTAAAATGTAAGTTTGTGTCTTCTAGAAACGTCAGAAGCTGCACCCATAATTGTTTTGGAGCCTCTCTAATGGTGACTATTGAGGATGTATGAGGGAAACCAACCAATAGCCCTACCCAGCTTGGACATCTACGACCACTAAAACCCACTGTGGCATGGTGATCCTAAGAGTGCAGCATGCATACCCTGGCAATACCTACAGCTCTGCGATTCGACTCAAGACCCTCTAAGCAAGAAGGAAATCAGGCCTGGTATTGTGAACCCAGCCAGTAACCAGGGCTAGTGAAGTCATGGATCTTATAGGAAAACCTATAGCCCCACTTTAGTAAAATCCCTAACTGTGTTCTAATCTTTCTTTGTCCATACCCACAGGTAAATAAAGTCCTCAGCAGTCAGCAAGGAAACTTCCCTATGCAACAAATGGAGACCTTTACAGAAACTTCAACTGATCAGCAATGTAGAATTGTCCCAACTAATGGCATCTGTAGCACAAATCCTGCACCAAAGGCTTGGAATCATTGCAGAAGAGGGGACAGAAGCATGTGAGAGTCAGAGGAACAGGGTGTTTCCTCTGAGACTGTCTTCCAGAAATGTCAGAATGACTTTAGGCCTTCATAATGTCAAACATTAAAGTGTTATTTTTCCTTGTCTTTACCAAAGACAAGTGTTTAATCCCACTGAACAATCAGTAAGAGAAACATTAGGGGAATTTAAAAATACGTATTTCCAAATAGTGACTCATATTTGACAAGTTTCTGGATTCTGAATTGATATAGAGTCATACTGATGATGCTCTAAAAAATCTGCAACACTTTCTTTAATTTTTTTTCTTTTAGTTATTATATTTTTAAAATATACCAATCCAAGTTCCCACTTCCTCCCCTCCTCCCATTCCCTCCACACACCATACCACCCCACCTCCATCTAATCCTCAGAGAGGGTTAGGCACATTGCCTTGTGGAAGGTCCAAGGCCTTCCCTTAACTCTAAAAGCATAACAAGAGATTCTCTAATTCCCTACCCAGACACTCAAAGATGTCCTCCCTTTGTTCACACACAAAATACATTTTAATAAAAAATGTCAACATTCATTATAGTTCCCAATTAAAATCATCACTTGTTAGTATAAGAGTCAAACTACTATAGTAAGAACTCCACTTCTTGAAACCCAATAAGCCATATTTTACAGTCTTTAATTACTTTAATATTAACACATCACCATAAACATTCTAACCATAGAAATTTTGATAAATATATAAAAGTACCTTTCACTTTAAATAACCCTGCAAGGTTTCTGAATGTATTGTTTAAGGGCAACAGCTGATTTTATATTTTCTTTCATAAACTTCGTATTCATTTGTAAGAAGTTCTTAACAAAACCAAGTACAGCAAGAGAAGCAGCAATCATTGCAAGAGAGCGCGGTTTACCATAAGGGTGATCGCTAGCTTTGATGGTGATGTCAGTGGTTTCCTTCTCAGGATCTATGCTGGCACCACTGAGAGGAGTTGAACCAAGTTTTCCATCCCCTGGAACTGCAGAAACCAATGTCACCCGGAAATACTCATTAAGCTCAGGAATGTCCTCATCGAGAACGTATAGATTCAGGACCTGTGCAATGCCAAAGCACAGTAGTAATTACTACTTGGGGAAAATAGCCAACTAAATCATGTATGATTGAAATTTTCAGTAATAATGAAACACACACACACACACACACACACACACGTAGGTGCATATAAAAATAAGAAGAGACCTGAGAATATTAACTCCTTAATAATGTTACTTTAATAAACTAGAGGTGTTACCCCCAAAATTTGCAAGTTAACATTTTTTTCCCAGGGTGCTGGTATTAGGAGTGGGGACTTTAGAAGAGAACTGGGTATTCAAGGAGACTTAATGAAGGGACGCAGGATCAATGCCCTTATGAAAGAGTTCATGGGGGCTCATTTACTCCTTCTACCAGATGACACAGTGATTCCACACCACAGGTAAAAAGCAGAACAGGAGCCTCCCAAGACTGAATTTTCAGGCGTCCTGCTCTTGGGCATCCCATGACTTCAAACTGTGAACAGCAAAATACTGGTGTTTACAAACTCCCCGAGGTAAAGTATTTTGTGATAACAATCTAAACACACAGCAATGGTAGTACACGCCTGTAAGATCTGCACTCAGGAGGCTGAGGCAGGAGGATGACAGGTCCAAGGCCCACCTTGGCCATATGTTTCAAAATAGGTAAGTAACAAAATATGTAATAATACAAATCTGGAATGACATATCCTCAAGCTATATTAGTTTTATTGTATTAGCAATAAAGAATTTATGAAACTAACATTCAAAATTAATTTTTCTCACAGAAAAGCTAAATTATTTTTTGTTTTAAAGAATAATAGACACACCTAATTTCCCACATAGTTTAAAATGCATAAACACCAAGGAATTGCTAATCAATGAATAAATAAAGAGATGAAACACTTTCCCAGAAGCCTCAGAAGAAACCCGGGCGTGGAGTTTACCTCAGACCTCTGCCAAGGGAGGAAAGTGATAGTCCCACTGGCATTGGCAAAATCATCAACGAGGTAATCGATGCCTTCCGATCCGATCTGTGAGATGGTGTAGAAAACACGAACATAATCCAAAGCTCCCCTTGTTCGCTCTATCACACAGGAAACAGTGGACCCCTCCTCTGTGATCTGTAAATGAACAGAAATGAATTTTAAATGCAGGGGCAGTGATAAAATCAGTGCTTTCCTGTGGGTCCTTCTGCTCTGTATGCCTTAGTTCTATGACTTCCCATGTGTCTAAACAGGCTTGGACATCTCTACATTTACAAAGTGTATTGAGAGCACTGTTTCTACCCATGCGTATTGGGTAGAGAGTAAAGCAACTGTAATCGCTTTACTGTCTAAGGAGTTCTTTCACTGGTAGCTCCTGCATGCTAGACCCAGTGCCATGGGTGATGGCTGCAAAAGATCTTTTCTGCAAAACAATTCACAACCCTCCACTGAATAAAGGAAGACCAAAGAAGGCAACAGTCTCACAATATAACAAACGACGAAGAGCCTACAGACCAGGTCAGGGTAGTGAATGGCAGAAGGCCAGACACAACATCAAGAAAATTCTAGAAATGGGTTAAAAAGTATCAATATTAGGTGGAATCGTTGGGGAATGATAAAAAGCACAAAGGGAAAATATTTTAGGATTGTCTAGCTAGACATGTGGCTCTTCATTCCAGCACATGAGAAACGAAGAAAGAAGATTAGGACTTCTGTAAGCTCCAGGCCAGCTCCAGCTACATAGCAAGGCCCTCAACTAGTAAAGCCATCAACAAAATCCTGTTATGCTTCTGACACCCTACACTAGTCTGTTCAAATCCATGCTGTATGTGAGGTTCATATGGATCCTCGTGTGTGTGTGTGTGTGTGTGTGTGTGTGTGTGTGAGAGAGAGAGAGAGAGAGAGAGAGAGAGAGAGAGAGAGAGAGAGAGAGAGAGACGGCTTTGCACTGTATTCAGCAAAGTATATTTTAAAAACTTTCAGTGAAAGATTCCATAGGAACAAACCACTTAAGAATGGCAGACTAAAAAAATATACCATTAATGTTCACAAATATTATAAAAGAAATGGCATCCCCTGATATTTTGTTGTTTTCAGTGCTTAGTTCAAAAAGATTAAGCAGCACTGAGAAAAGGTTAATTCCTGAAGCTGGGCAATGAGCATGTTGTATCCACTATTCCACTGCTCTGTTTGATGGACATCATCTACAGAGACTTAAATACAGGTTTATTCGTTTTCCCTCCCACAACCAGACATCTAAACCCGGAATAGTATCCTGAGTCAGGATGCCTAGTAACACAAACTTGACATTTCTGACTCATTTGGAAAATCCCTGAACTACAAAGTATATGAAGTGTAGAAAAAGATAGAAAACATATCTAAAGGATTTTCCTAGCATTATCATATTTATCTAATTTCCAGTCTTGACTCAAGCATCTAGGCCAGTGAGTGGATCCCTGAAATCCTCAGAGCCACCTTGATCCAGTTTCACTCAGAAATGGCCAGCAGTCCTCAACACTGTGCTCTCTTTTGCTTTGAAATTTAATTCTTTTTAATGATGCGTATGTGTAAGTGTGGAGGTGTGGGTACACGAGTGCAGGTGCCTTCCAGGAGCTGAAAGCTGCCCAGTATGGATGCTGGGAACAAGCTCAGGTCCTCTGCAGCATCAGTACGTGCTCTGAATCACCAAGCCATCTCTACAGTACCCTGTGCGTAGCCAGCATTTTGTCAAATGTTCATATCAAAGGAAGATCAGAAGTAGGGGTAATCAATAAGGTGAGTTTTCAAGTTCATTTATTCAGAAACAGGGCTTCTTAGTTGAAATAGAAAATGACACTAAAGAATTAGAAATCCACTTTGAGGTTTTTTCCTGTGTCATGTTTGGGCAAGGCTTTGTGAGGGGCTGTACTGTACTAGAATGTATTCATCCCATGTAAGAGGCACTGAGAACACAGTTAGTGAAAGGAGTGTCTCATTCCACAGTGGTCTTCCCGAGCCATTTCTAAATCGATTCTTAAGCCATGTGTATCAAAATATAAGATAAAGGATTAATTCCAATAAAATGTGAGTCTTACAAGTTCTATGAATTATTGTGAAAAAGTAATTTCATCAATTAATTATATGGAGTACAGGGTTTTATAAAGTGAGTTAGAGAAGAAATAACAGAAATGACACAGAATAACAAAGCATGGTGACATGGGTACCAGCTGGGTCTAAAATAATCAGCCCTCTATTTAATACAGATCCCATCTCTACAGTACGCTGTGCGTAGACAGCATTTTGTCAAATGTTCATATCAAAGGAAGATCAGATATGCCTTATCAGAGCTCCAATCTGCTCAGAGGTTTATTTGACTCTTCCTATTATAGCCACTCAGCACCTGCTATTTTCTGGGACATGGTGCATGCACCTGGGCAAAGAAGAAACATCAAAGTAATTATGATCACTTTCAACACTACTGAAAGCGAACCAAGTAGCTATTAAATTCAGTCTTAAGAGGCACAGAGTAAACAAGACGTCTCAAATCTTTTCCTTTGTGGAATCCGCATATTTATAAACTCACTGAGAAGTGCCCACAGCTTTTATTTTAGTGAAGCCCATTGTCATCCACTGCACTCAAAGTCCAAAAATCAAAGGAGTCATGACTGACCACTAATCACAACACAACAGCAAGTCTCTGCCAGCACAAGCAGCATGCATCCTGAATAATGATGATAAAAATAGGAGTTCCAGGTTTCTCTTATCATTTCAAAAATAAGAATTGGGTAATGTTTCTAAAAATCAATTGTCAATGTTTAATCTTTTAGACTCAATTACTTTCCTCTCTTAATCACCAAACATTTATCTTTCAAATATCAATAGATTCATTTTATCTCATATAGGATTGAAAAGACCAGCTAACTTCAGTGCAGTTTGGGTTGTGTGGTCTATGCATACAAATCCTCTCATCCACAGTAAAGAACCTGGTGGAATCTGTTGAGACAAAGCTGCATAACTACATAGTAAACGGTCGCTAAGTAGATCATCAATAAGATCCGAGAAACAAGCCAGCACTAGAAGTCTGACTACAGTGGCTGAGACCAGCAAACACTAATTTTAAGTATTTTCAAAGTGTTGGCTTTTGCTTTCCCAGTTTGGTTGCTTATGTACATAACTAAAACTAAACACTATCTGAATTGCTGTGTGCTTTTTCACATTTTGATATGAAATGTATTCAAAAGGTCCCCAGGTTTTCTGAACACCTACAATGCTCCTTTCTTGGTGCTACTGATACAATAATGAATAACCAGACCTTTCTGAGGCCCAGAGCTGTTTCTCTGGGTGGTGGATATAGATGTAGGCAATATTTAAGTAGATTTATGAAGGCCAGAAGGAAACTGATAATGTGATCAGTGCTCCAAAACATTAAACGAGTGGAGGAAGAGCAGTTGTTGAGAAGGTCATCAGTCACTTTCAATAAGAGACAGTGTCTTTGAGCAACTACTGCTAAAGAGCCGGTGGAAAATGATAGGAAAGACAGAGGCTGGTGAATGCTCTGTCTTGACACTGGGGTTGTGCCAAGGCAGGTCAGTCTGAGCCAAAAGATGGGAATGAGACAGATAAGGCCAGCATCATAGGCAGAGGCCAGACGTGGATGGTGACTTAAGGATGGTAACATCGCATGGCACCACCGTGATTCTCACAGCCCCGCTAAAGCTATCCAACCTTTTAAATGAGGCGTGATGACATTTAAAGACACATGGAGAAGGATAACAGATTAAGAACCACAGGAAATGGGTTCAGACTCTAGTTCTTTTATAATCTCTTAGAGGAAAAGAAAGAAGTTGATATTCGTTAAGATCTAATAAATACAAAGCTCTAAACAGGCATTTGACTTGATCCTGCCTGATTTAATTCAACTAAGGATAGTTATTTCTCAGACCTGTAACTCTGTCTTGGAATCTATGAGAGCAATGACATGTTGTATGTCTTAGACTGTCAGAAAAGTGCAAACATCTGAATATGTAAACATTGATGCCTGGATACCCCTTTACCATCTGAATATGTAAATGTTAATGTCGGGGTACCCCCCTCTACCATATGAATATGTAAATACTGATGTCTAGGTACCCCCTTTACCATATGAATATGTAAACATTGATGCCTGGGTACCCCCCTTTACTATATGAATATGTAAACATTGATGTCGGGGTACCCCCTTTACCATCTGAATATGTAAACATTGATGTCTGAGTACCCCTTTAAAGGCATTATCAGCACAGATGAGATGACTCAGAGCAAAGACATTTGCTATCAAGCTTGATGTCCTGTTTGATGGTAAGATCCACATGGGGGGAGAGGGGAGGACTGGCTCCTACCAGTTATCATCTGACCTTCAGAGGCACAGCAGGCACACATATACCCATACCCATACAAAGATAACAAATAATAAATAGACAGACAGATAAATAGACAAATGTGAAAGAGCAGTTTAAAGTCATTATAAGCATATAGGGTATTTCTGAAGATTAACAAAAATAACTGAAGATCTCGTCTTGTGGTTGCCACGGTAACTAAGAGGCAACACGAAATTCCAGAGATCTGGGCATTCCAATTTAAGTTACAATGAGTCCTGTGACATATAACTTTTTCCAGTTCTACTCATCCTATCTTTCTTAACCATCCAATCACATATGCATTCACCTAACTCTACAGGTGTCAAGTTGCAGGGCGAACAGCTCTTCTGTTTCTAGGCAGGGTTTTGTGAACAGTGTTTGCTATCACAAGCGACACCTGGGAGGCAGCCTCAGGCGCTCTCGTGTTACTAATCAGGACACTGAGACGATAGATCACGTAGCTTTGAAAACTCGGCAAGAACTGATAAGAACACTAAAGCAGTCCCATGAATTAAGTCAGCCAAGAACACTGGTAAGAAACAATTACAACCAACTCGAAAGTATCCTATAACTACTTTAAAATGTTCCCTGTAAGACAAAAATGCAAACTGAAATAAAGTCTCAATTTATTTCAATTATCCACACAGATTTTCAGTATGAATTATTTCATTTACATATATGGTATCCAAAATATTAGCATAATTATATATGGTACGTAATTACTCAGTCTTTAAAGTGATTAACTTTACAGCTAATTGCTAGGATTTATTTGCTCTTTTGTTTTTGCTTCACCTCATTAAGGCTACTTCAGCTGAAAACCACCAGGAAGAGAGACTGAGATGTATATGTGCAAACGCAGCTACCACGGCTTCTGGAAGCTAGCTCAACCCCAGACAAACCTGCCTGCAGTGAACGGTTCACTAGGAACCTCTCCGAGCTCCCACCTTACCTCCGGTATACAAGCTCCTGTGAAACCAAACAGGCCATTGGCATTGTCGCTTTTCTGTATTCTTAGCCTAGCTGTAGCGTTTGCCTCAGAAATCTGAGCCCCTCCATAGACAGACACCAGTTTAAGAAGAAAGAATTCCTCTCCTTCCTCGTCACTGTCGTCTCTCGCAGAAACGATGAATGACTTGGCACTTTCTCCTTGTCTGAACTCCAGATACCCAGAAACGGGGTGCAGATCATTCCTGGCAGGCATAGCATGGAGTTCATAAATCTCTTGTGTCGTCAGTTTCCGCTCATAGGTCCTCACATCCTGCAGCCAACCTGTGAATCTGTCACTGCCATTCATGCCTGCCCCAATTCTCAGGATTCCAGGACCTGAAATTACACATGCCTTTAGAGGCTGCAACAGACGCCGGCTCCGGCCACAAGTTAGGAGTGTGATTCAGAAAGCAAGACAATTTTACTGAAATATGTACTTGGTAAGTAAAACATCTGGCATAACTAAAAAGTCATCAAATAAACCTTACCTTTCATCATGACAAAAGGGAACCTGCACAGTAATGTCTGGGATTTGTGATTTTGCACTGCAGTATCTAGCTTTGAAATTAAATGATGCTCTTAAAAGTAAGTCATATCAATCTGTCAAAATCATTTATGGACAGAAAGATAATTGCATACATTTATATATGTGTATCTATGTATTACACATGTAGCCATGTATATTTGGGTGTTGTATATTTATTTGAGTAGACATGTGTCCTATGACACTTTAAAATTATTTATTTATTTATTATGTATACAATATTCTGTCTGTGTGTATGCCTGCAGGCCAGAAGAGGGCGCCAGACCCCATTATAGATGGTTGTGAGCCACCATGTGGTTGCTCAGAATTGAACTCAGTACCTTTGGAAGAGCAGGCAATGCTCTTAACCTCTGAGCTATCTCTCCAGCCCCCACTTTAAAATTATTTACTGATATAAAATGCAATGGGCTAGTTCAAGCCCAATTTTAAAACTTCCGATTAAACTCCTAGAGAACTTGAAAGTTCTATGGACTAAAAATTCTTCTCCAGCTAAATAAAGTGGTGGATCTAGAACATGATGGTTTCTACAGGCCAACTTGTTGGGAAATATTATTTTTAGGTGTGTGACTTTTGTTTACACTGCATTAGTTTAAATTTGTGAAGCTGTGTTACTGTGCCTGTCTAAAGCGCCTAGTGGTCCTAGTAAAGAGATGAACGGCCAATAGTGAGGCAGGAAAAAGATTAGGTGGGGCTAGCAGGCAGGAGTATAAGTAGAAGAACAGAGACTGAAGAAAAAGAAGGAGCAAGAGAGCAAGGAGAGGAAGTAAGCCACCAGGGGCCAGCCACACAGCTACACAGTAAGCATGGAGAAAGAAGTAAAGAAAGGTATGCAGAAAGAGAGAAAAATAAAAGCCTAGAGGCAAAAGGTATTCGGAATAATTTAGGTTAAAAAAAAAAAGCTGGAAAGAAACAAGCCAAGCTAAGGCCAGGTTTCATAGCTAAGAATAAGCCTCTGTGTGTAATTTATTTGGGAGCTGGGTGATGGGCCCCCCAAAAGTCAAAAAAGTAAAACATCACGCAACACCAACTATATAATTTTATCTAAAACCTAACTCAGTGTGGAAACAGAAGCAGGTCTTAGCAGGAAGAGCTCTAAAAATAGGGACAACGTACAGGCCAGTGATATATCCCTACATGTTCACGGTCCTTTTCAGGAATTCATCAAGTTTTAGTTTAGTTGGCTTTTTTTTTATTTTGAGTTTTGAAGTTTGGTGACAAGATCTCATTATTGCTTCTGGCTAGTAATTTGCTATGTAGCCCAGGTTAGCCTGTCCCTCATGATTCTCTGGCCTCGGCTTCCCAAGAACATACAGTCTGCAGTGAGTTACTCCGAGAGAGAGCATGTGATTTGGCTGAAAGTTAACAAATATTATCTCTTCAAAGTAAGCCACAGAACTCATCCACTCACCTACTAATAATACAAAGCATGTAATCATTTCTGGTGAATATTTTCGCCTTACTCCTCTTGTTCTAATGTCCATTGCCCTTCACTTCTGATCATCCTGAAGGAAAAACAGTTCCCCAGACACAGAGGGCTGTTTCAGAATTCCAGACCTTTGATGATCACTATGCTGAACAGTTCCCATTCTGACCACCCACTTGAGAGACAAGTGATGCTCCTAGCTTTTCTTCTCTTCCTACAAAGTTTTCTAGTCATCTACTTGCGCAGCTCTTGCCTAGAGCCTGTTTCTCATTCCCCTAGAAATATTCAACGTGACTTTATCTTGATCTTCGTAAGCACACAGCTTTTTAAAAGAAAAATAGAGTCACATCTCAAAACAGTTCCTAGCTGTGTTTTAAACATCAAATTTTAATTGAAAATTGAGAATCTCTTGAATTCAGTGGGCTAGTTATGAAGTTGACACTCACCATCAGTAATGGCTTCTCCTTTCAGACTCCTGATTCCTCTGGGCACTGCATTTCCATCCAAATAGAATTCAATTATGCCATCATCCAGGATAATTAAAACATGAAGCCAAACTCCTTCTTCTAAATATTTCATGACTGTGGTCTTGGCAATATATGTGACATTTGATCCAAACGTTTTGTAATGAAGGGAAAGGGTTACATGGGATTCGTTTGTTTGAATTTTTACTCCGTAATAGATGCTTCCGTTGCCATCATCCTTTGCTATGAGAAATCCATTTGTATTGGCATTAGGCATTACCCAAGCTGAGAATGTAAAGTTGGCAATTGTGTTGTTCCTAGAAGGGTGGTACTTTGGGTCAACAGTCCCAAATGCACCTTCTAGTCCGCTGAAGTACAGGACATCTGTTCCACTGTGGTGACGTCGCATGTGTGGCTGTAAACGCACAGTACTCGGAAAATTTCCCACCAGCAAAAAGTCGAGCATTGGTGGCAAACCAGCAGGGAACTCTCCAGACAGTATTTCCCAGCCAACGCGTACATCACCAAAGATGCCCTGTTGTCTCAAAATGGTAAAGTTGGTAATATAAGACATATCGTCTTCAGACAGGACATCTTCTGCCACTTCTCTCTCTAGACATTCTGGATCTAAGACGAAAATTCCAAAGGGATCATCATTGAATGGAATCATGACTGTCACCTGAAGGTTGGTTTCTGCTAGCTGACCTCCAGAACCTGTAGGAAGAAAATTTAGAATAACTAGAAAGCCAGAAGTTAGATACCTTTTAGTCTGAGAAAAAAAAGTGGTATGCTTTACAGAAAATGTTCTAGTTAAATAATTTACTCATTTTCAGTAAATAATGGGAAGATTGCATTGTTTTCACCACAATTTGAAGTGCAATTTCATGAATAATATCAATTAGCATATTCATATTGGTAATCATTCAAGTCCCACCCCCCAATATTTTTACACTTAAAACCAAAAATTGTGAGATAGAGCAATCTTCCATTCATAAAACTGAAACTCTTAACAATTTGAGGCTAAGGGCAAAGTTTAATAGTAAAGCAGATAATTAGCATAGAGCCTCAGATGCTATGGCTAACACCAATGAATAAGTAAGAAAAACTAAGACAGACACATTGTCATGTGCTTATAACCCCAGCACTCTGGAGATACAGGCAGTAGGATCCAGTGTTTAAGGCCATGCTGTGCTGACGGTGAGATCTCATGGCAAACCCAGCCAACCAGTACATCACCAAAGATACCCTGTTGTCTCAAAATGGTAAACAAAAAAGAGAAAGAACTGTAGATCAATGAATGGTAGGGCACTCCTAACATAAATAGGCTTATGGTTTGACTCCGGTACTGTAAAAACGAGACAAAACAATTTCTACCAAAAAAGGACTTTGACATTAAAATCAGACAATCATAAAACATTTCACCATCAACTGGATTTTATATACAACTCTAATGAAGCATATATTATAAAATTTTGGTGATAAATAAGAGGTGAAAAAAGCCCTCACCTGAAATATTTACAAGCTTTAGGATATAAAATTCATTGAATTCAGGGATTCTGTCTGGGAAAGCATGGAGAACTATTGGTTTTGATCCTTCTCCATCGGTGAAGTTAACAGTCCCTGATGTTTCATAGAACTCCTGTCCAGACTGCAGAGAAACATTCTGAAACAGTTGCCACATCACAGAAACATTGCCAAAGTGTCCTCGGTGCCTCAAAATCCTATGTGAAAATGGAACAAATTATTTTTATGGATTTTATGAAACATGTATATAGTGAATATAACTATAACAAAAGCATTCTGTCTTCTCTTAAAAGCATACATTTTCTACCTATCCCTGAACTAGCCAGCAGGTCTCACTGAGCAACCAAGGAAAGGTAGGAAAAGGTAGCAAAAACTTAAATCCATTAAAGAAATCCAGGAAAACAAAAATAAACAATGGTAGGAAGTTAATAAATCCCTTTAAAAAGCAAAAAAAAGGGGGGGCTGAGGGAAAAAAATCAGGTGAAGGAAATAAATAAAACTGTTCAAGATCTGAGAGTGGAAATGGAAGCACTTAAAGAAAACACAAACTGAGGGAATCCTGGAGATGGAAAATGTAGGCAAGTGAACAGGAACTAAAGACACAAGCTTCACAAACGGAATACAAGAAGATGGAAGAGAGACTTTCAAGCGCTGAAGATACAGTAGAAGAAAACGATACATCAGTCAAAGAAAATGTTAAATCTAAAAAATTCCTGACAGAAAATATCCAGAAAATCTGGGACATCATGAAAAGATCAAACCTAAGAATAATAGGAATAGAAGGAGATTTCCAACTCAAAGACCCAGAAAATATTTTAACAAAATCATAGAAGAAAATTTTCCTAACCTGAAAAAGATATGCCCATAAAGAAGCTTACAGAACACCAAAGAGACTGGACCAGAAAAGAAAGTCCCCTCGCCACATAATAATCAAAACACACCACATGCAGAACAAAGAAAGAATATTGAAAGCTGCAAGGAGAAAGGGCCAAGAAACATATAATGACATACCAACTAGAATGACACCTGACTTCTCAATGGAGACTGTAAAAGCCAGAAGGTCCTGGACAGATGTCTTGTAAACTCCAAGAGACAACAAATGCCAGCCTACACTACTATATATCCAGCAAAACTTTCAATCACCATAGATGGAAAAATATCATGTTATTCCATGACAAAGTCAAATTTAAATAATATCTAGCCACAAATCCAGTGCTATAGAAAGTAGAAGAAGGAAAATTCCAACCCAAGTAAGCTAACTGCACTCATGCAAACTCAGGAAATAAATAATCTCAAGCCAGCAAAATCACATGACCATCTCATTGGATGCTGACAAAGTCCTTGACAAAAATCCAACAGCCCATTTTAAGAGTCTTGGAGATATCAGAGATACAAGGAACATACCTAAACACAATACAGGCATTTTACAGCAAGCCAAATAGCCAACATCAAATTAAATGAAGAGAAACTCAAGGCAAGTCCATGTAAATCAGAAACAAGACCAGATTGTCTACTCTCTCCATATTTATTCAATATAATTCTCAATGCTCTAGTTAGAGCAACAAGGCAACTAATGGAAATCGAGGGTATACAAACTAGAAAGGAAGAAATCAAAGTACCATTATTCAGAGATTATTTGACAGTATACATAAGAAAATCCAAAAATTCTATTGGGAAACTCCTACAGCTCATAAATACCTTTAGTGAAGTAGCTGTATACAAGATTAACTCAAAAAAAAATCAGTAGACCTCCTATATGCAGAGGACAAACTGGCTGAGAAAGATTATCAGAGGAACAGCAGCCTTCACAGTAGTCACAAATAATAGAAGTATCTTGGAGTAACTCTAAACAAACAAGTGAAAGACCTGTATAACAAGAACTTCGAGTCTTTAACAAAAAAAAATTGAAGAAGACATCAGAATATGGAAAGATCTCCCATGCTCATGGATCAGTACGATTAACATAGTAAAAATGGCCATCTTACCAAAAGTAATCTACAGATTCAATGAAATCTCCTTTAAAATTCCAACACAATTCTTTAAAGACCCTAGCTAGAAGTATTTTCTGTCCCACAACACAATTTTTTACAGACCTTGGAAGAACAATACTCAACCTCATATGAAAAACAAAAGGCAGATAGCAAAAACAATCCTGAATGTAAAAGGAGTCATCATCCTTGACTTCACACCGTACTACAAAGCTGTAGTGATATGAAACATACAGTACTGGCAGAAAAACGCACAGGGAGATGGGTGGAACAAAATGAAAGACCCAGACATAAATCCACACACCTATGAACACCTGATTTTTTATAAAGAACCAGAAATATACAATGGGGAAAAAAAAGCCTCTTCTCCAAATGATGCTGGTCAAGCTGGATGATGGCATGTAGAAGAATACAAATAGATCCATATCTATCACTCTACACAAAACTCAAGTCCAAGTGAATCAATGACTTCAACATAAATCTGAACTTGATAGAGGAGAAAGTGGGAAAAGGACTTGAACACACTGGCATGGGAGACAACTTCCTGTACAGAAAATAAATAGCAGGTACTAAGAGCATGAAACTGAAAGTTTCTGTAAGGCAAAGGACACTGTCAACAGGATAAAACAACAGCCTACAGAATGGGAAAGGATGTTCACCAACTACACAACTGACAAAGGGCTAATACCCAAAATATATATAAATAAAAACTCAAGAAACTAGATATCAAAAAATCAAATAATCTGATTAAAAATGAGGTACAGCTCTAAACAGAGAATTCTCAACAGAGGAATCACAAAGGGCAGAGAAACAACAAAATGTTCATCCTTAGTCATTAGGGAAACGCAAACCAAAATGTGTCTGAGATTCCATCTTACACCTGTCAGAAATGCTAATTAGATCAAGTGCACAAGTGACAGCTCACACTGGCAAGGATGCAGGGCAAAGAGAACACTCTCCATTGCTGGTGGGAGTGCAAATTAGTATCATTGCTTGGGAATCAATACGACAGTTCCTCAGAAAATTGGGACTCTCTATTTTAAGATGCATTCTTGAGCATACACCCAAAGAATGCTCAATCATACCACAAAGACACTTGTGCAACTTTATTTATAATAGTCAGAAACTGGAAAAAAAGAGGAATATGAACCTTCATTTGGCGATGGATGGAGATAGAGACAGAGACCCCACAATGGAGCACTGGTTGAGCTTCCAAGGCCAGATGAAGAGCAGAAGAAGGGAGAACATGAGCAAGGAAGTCAGGACCACGAGGGGGGTGCGTCCACCCACAGAGACGGTGGGATTGACCTAATGGGAGCTCACCAAGGACAGCTGGACTGGGACTGATGGAGCATGTGATCAGACCGAACTCTCAGAAAGTGGCTGACAATGAGGGCAGACTGAAAAGCCAATGATAATGACAAAGGATTTTGATTCTACTGCATGTACTGGCTTTTTGGGAGCCTAGTCTGTTTGGATGCACACCTTCCTAGACCTGGATGGAGGGGGGAGAGCCTTGGACTTCCCACAGGGCAGGCAGGGCACCCCGACTTCTCTTAGGACTGGAGAGCGAGGAGGAGTGGGGAGGGGAGGGAAATGGGAGGATGAGAGGAGGTGGAAATTTTTTAAAAATAAATAAATAAAATTTAAAAAGTCAAAAAAAAAAAACCCTAGATGTCCGTCAACCTAAGAATGGATAAAGAAAATGTGGTACATTTATACAATGGAGTATTACTCCATTGTAAAAAAAAAAAAAAAAGCATCATGAACTTTGCAGGTAAGTAAATGGAAGTAGAAATATCTTGCTGAGTAACTCAGACACAGAAAGACAAACATAGTAAGTGCTCACTTATAAATGGATATTAGCTGCAATGTAAAGGATAGTCATGCTACAATGCACAGAGCCAGAGAGGCTAAGAAACAGAGAAGGCTCAAGGGAGGATGCATGAATTTCCCTGAGTAAATAGAATAGATTTTGAGGGGCATGGGGGCATGTGGGGATGAGAACAAGAGGGATCAGGTGTGAGGGTTATGGAGATAGAGACAACTGGAATGGGGTGGGGCACACATTTAAAAAGCAATGAGCAAACCCAGTGCTGTGGAAACTCCCTGGATCTATGAGGGTGACCCTAGCGAAGACTCATAATGATGGGGAATACGGAACCTGAGCTGGCCACTTTTTGTAACCAGGCAAGGCTTCCAGTGGAGTGATTTGGGACACCAGCCCAGCCGCAAAACCTTTTACCTACAGTTTGTCCTGCCTGCACAATGTGCTGAGGTACAGGTGGCATAGAACTTGTGGGAGTGGCCAACAAATGACTGGCCCAGCTTGAGACCCATGCCATGAGAGGGAGCCCACCCTTGACACTTCCTGGCGCACCAGGAACCAGAGGTTGGATGGCCCAGAGACAAAGGATAGAAACAAACATGACCCTTAATAAAAAAGTCAGTGAAATGATCCCTAACGATACTGCCATACTTGTAGAGAGGAGCCTACCTGAGAGACTCCCAGCAAATGATGGCAGCGGATGCAGGGACCCACACCCACACACTGAGTGGAGCTCAAGAAATCCTTCTCAAGAGGGAAAAGAAGTATTGCAGAAGCCTGAGGGGTCAAGAAAACCCACAGAATCAGCTTATCTGGGCTCATGGTGGCTCAAGAGACTTAACTGACATCCAGGGAGCCTGCATAGGTCTCACCTAGGTCCTCTGAATATGTTATGGTTGTGCAGCTTGGTGTTCTTGTAGGACTCCTAGCAGCTTGCTGTTTCCATGGGACTCCTAACAGTGGGATAAGGGCTTTCTCTGGTTCTTTTGCCTTTGGGACCCTATTCCTCATACTGGGTTGCCTCACCCTGTCTAAATAGGAGGAGATGTGTCTACTTCTATTAGAACATGATATGGCATGTTTGCGTGATATCCCTGGGAAGCCTGCCCTTTTCTGAAGGGAAATAGAGGAGTGAATCTGGGGGAGAAGGGAGGTTGAGGTGATTTCAAGGAGAGGAGGGAAGGGAAACTGCAGTCAGTGTGCAATATGTGAAAGAAGAATTTTTTTTACAAAAAAAAAACGTAATACATCAAAATTCACATTTGAAGAAGAAGAAGAAAGGAAAACACTAAGTGTAAGGACTCAGAAGCTGAAGACTGAATAACTGTGGTCCTCCAGTCTTGAGAAGATAGAACATGGAGGGAGAAGGGCAGAAAGATTAAGTTCTGTTTAGCAGATAAATGGTTCTCATGGTTAGTTCTCTTAATGAAAAATGTTATAGTGGAGCATAAAGAAAGTTATAATTTATTTGTATAATTTATATTTTTGTTGGCATTAACAGTGTTTCAATTTTCACACACTTAAAGATCTTATTTTGTTGTATCCGATTTTAACTTTCCTTCTCCAAATATACTTACCAAAATGCATTCGTCTTTCCTTCTTCCACTGCTTTGTCGATGGGCTCCAGGGAAAACACCCCATTTGGGTCATCATTGGCTTCAATTATGACTGTGGCTATTCCATACTGGTAAACTACCGTGTCACCTAAATTAAACACAAAAAGGTCAAAGTAATTTAAAAAGAAGCTGCCTTTAATTTAACAAAAAAAATTTAACATGTATTCATTTTATTCAGTTAAATTTTAAGAAATGTGAAACTAAAGATACAAAAAACTAAGGAGGTGGCTCAATGGGTAAAGCATTTGCTGCGTGTGTCTGTTTTTGCCTTCAGAGCCAAGCATCTGTATAAAAGGCAGGAGCTTCTACAACCCCAGCTATGAGTAGACCAGAGGCTGCAAGATCCATAGGGCCTGTTGGTCAACCAACATGGTTGAAAGGGCAAGAATGACATTCAGTGAGAAACTGGCTCACAAGCGTGGACAGAATGCTAGAGGAACAATCCTCCATGTGTATACATGTGTGAGCACAGACACAAAGTATTCATGTGTGTGCATATATGTCCAGACCATACACATTAAAAGGCACTAGAAATAACAAGACATCAGTAGTAATAACCACACCCAGTGGTCAGATCCTATTTACTAAAAAAATTCTCAAACGCAGGGCTTCCAAAAGAATTGGCTGATTTCAGAATTGTTGCGGGAAGGTAACACATGAGCTTGAACAGCTTGGTGTGACAAGAAGTAGAGAAATGCTTGAAGAATAAATAAGGACATGTCAAACGGCAAAAAGGCCATGCTGAATAGATTACTGTGTGTTACTTTCATTGGTTAATAAAGAAACTGCCTTGGCCCTTTGATAGGACAGAAAATTAGGTAGGCAGAGTAGACAGAACAGAATGCTGGGAAGAAGGCAATGAGGCAGACGCCATAGCTCTCCTCTCCGAGATAAATGCAGGTTAAGATCTTTCCTGGTAAACCACTACCTTGTGGTGCTACACAGATTACTAAATGTGAGTTAAAGCAAGATGTGAGAATTAGCCAATAAGAAACTGGAACTAATGGGCCAGGCAGTGTTTAAAAGAATACAGTTTCCATGTCATTATTTCAGGTAAAGCTAGCCAGGTGGCAGAACGCAGCCCGCAGCTCCTCATCACAACAATTAGCCAAATTTAAGTAGAGGTAACCACAAAAGTAAATGATTGTAACAATTAACCATATCACTAAATATAATAGGATTCTATTCCAATAAACATCAGTAAAAACTTGAAAGATTTTTTGAGTACTAAAGCAACCATATAATTTCAAGTTAACTAGCCACAAACAATTACAATAAAAAATAAACTTGGAGGTCATCACCTTAATTGTACCAAAACAAATAATGAAGGGACAAAGCAAAATCCTGACAAGAAAGGTCAGCCTGGCACAATATTTATCAGAACAGCATGTATTTACCTGTCGAATTGAAAAGGATTACATAAAAAGGTTCATCTGTTTCAGGGATTTCATCATCATTGACATATACAGATACACTCTGCTCCCTGCTCCCAGCCTCAAATACAAGAGTTTCTCCTAGCTCAACAGGAACAAAGTCTCCCTCTCTTCCTGAAGCCTCTCCATCCATGGTAGCATACTGGACAGTGCAAGTTATATCAACAGATCCATTTCTGAGCACTGTGAAGTTGGCAGTGTCACCCTCCTGGATCCTCAGGACATAGGGCTCTGAAACATACATAGAAAAGAAATCCGTGAACCTCTTCCATCCCGTGAGCCTCTTCCATCCCATGAGCACATTTTCAGAGCACGCTTCTTTCTCCCTGCCATCAACAAGGAAAGTCTGTACTCTAGTCTACTCTGCTCCTCCCTGATTGTTTCAAGAGTCCGCGTCCTTTCTTGCATACTGCCCACAGTACCAGTGTCTCTGGCAACCAATTGGTCATTAAAGCTCATGAGATTTCTAAATTTTTGACGTCTGTTTAACATGCCTCATACTAAAAATAAGTTCCTTGAATATAGACCTCTTGTTTCATTTTGCCATGACAGTTGGGGAAGAAAGATCAAGACTAACTCATTAACTATGTTACCTGAAGGCTAAGAATGGCAAAAGTAAAATTCGAGAGATTCGGGGTGTTACTCTATCAGCAGTTTCATCTATATACATCTTATAAAAGAAATTTCAGAGAATTAAAAATCTGATTCTCATTCACAAAACTGAAAGACACCTCAGGGGCAAAAGTTAGTTGTACAGAAAACAGCAAAATGACAAAAATGGAGAATCCCTCATTAATATGTCCATTGCTCATCTGCTACTGTAACAAGTGACCACCCTTAGGAAGAACACAAGCCCTGAACCCATCCGACGCTCTTAGGAAGTGACTGGGGAAGCACACTCTTGTCTATCCAAAGCAAAGGCAATACCATGGGATTACAAAGAAGAAACAAAGCTATCCAGGACTTTCTTTTGTTTTCATTGTGTTTCCGAAGGTCTTAAAAATAAAAATGTTTAAACTCAAACAATGAAAATCTATCATCAAGTGAACTGTGAAATTATATTTCAACAACACTATAAAAATGTTCAGTTAATAATTCTTAAACATATGTATTGGGGCTGGAGAGATAGCTCAGTAGTTCAGAGTACTTATTGCTCTTACAGAAGACCCAGGTTTGACTTCCAAGACCCACAAGATGACTTCCAACCATACTAACTCGAGTTGTAGGGACCCATTTTCCTCATTTGACTCCATAGGCACTAGCCATGCACAGGGTATACATACATATATGCAGGTCAAACATACATACATATAAAATTAAATAAAAATGTCTTAAAACATATATAGTATTTAAGAAGTATACAAAGTCATTCAAACAAGATAGCGATACTACCTGCAAAATAAATGGGGTCATCATTCCTTAAAATCCTCAGGAAGGCAGTTGTTCTATTTCCTGTTTGAGCACCACTGGTGGCATTAAATAGAATGATGGTGAATTCCTCCATCTCCTCCGGAATCTTTGGGGAAATGGTACATATTCTAAGTCAAGTGAATCATACATGTCATTCTGCATGCCTATTCATTTTTTGAAAGCACAGTTATAACTGCTAATATTCATTTTCATCTCTAAGGCAGAAGCTTCTTAAACTGGTCCCATAAAACTCAGATTCCCCTAAAATCATTTCAATATTCTCCCAAGCAACCATTTTATTTTGTTGTAGCTATAGCGTGCAATGGAAATACATATGTTTTGACTTAAGTTAGGAAAACATGGCTATGCCAGAGCTAATTTATTTCTATAAGAAAACAGGAAAGAAATTAACTGTAAGAGGAAAAAATGGAACAGAAAAACAATGTAAACTTTGGAACAGAGTGCTAAGACTTCCTAGGCTGTTAGCGCTCACTTGTGTCTTTCAAGCTTCAGAAAGGTTCCAGAGGAGGTCCAAAGGCATCCTTACTGTGCTCTTTAAATGAGATTTCCATCCTCTGATTCTTCTACCCCCCCCCCATGGGTCCCATTCATATCGTTTGTGTGATCTAGTTTTCTCCCCACACCAAAGCAGAAAAAACGTGAAATTTTGTCTATTGGGGGACAGTTTTGGGGGGAAGGGGACATGTATCAAAGCTTTGCCCTGAGAAAGGTCTACTCCCCACCTTAGTGCAGTTCCTTATCTTTCCTTTGGGGCTCAGAACACCTGTGCTATTTCCTGATGCTGAAGTGTACAATGAAATACCCATAGGAGGGCTCTTCTTCAAGTGCCTAAGACAAACCAGTTGCTAAACAGCCCCCCAAAGCCTGAATCCCTGGTATTTGCTATATGATGGGGTTACTGATCACCACCAATTGTAAAGATTTTAAAGTACAAATGCCTTTAAGGACACCCAAATAGCATTGCTTTCTTGCTGTCTATCCAGTCTGTCATAATGGAGCTCTTTATTACAGTTTCATCATAAAATGAATCACCAAATATTTAATTACTTAATTAAGAAAAGAATGAATGAGCTGTAAATTTAGAATGTTCACATGGCATATAGAGAGTTTGACCCACAGCACCACAAAAGATAAACCAACAGAATAACGCAGAGAGGTGTGTGTGATCCAACAACTACAATGAGCAGACGAGGATCTATATGAGAATAACACATAGAGAGGAGTGTATAAACCAACAACTCCAATGAGCAGATGAGGATCTATATGAACAGGTGATGGAGGAAGGTCATTGGTAATAAACAAACTGCCTTAGCCCATTTTGATAGGCCATCCCTTAGATGGGTGGAGTAGGCAGAACAGAATGCTGGGAGGAAGAGAAAGTGAGCTCAGAGGTCATGCTCCCCTCTCCCGGGCAGATGCAAGCGATGAAGCAAGCCGCCAGGTCAGACATGCTGAATCTTTCCCGGTAAGACCGGTGCTACACAGTTTATTAGAGATGGGTTGATCGGGATATCAGAATTAGCCAGTAAGGGCTAGAGCTAAAGGGCCAAGCAGTGTTTTAAAGAATACAGTGTCTGTGTTGTTATTTCGGGGCATAAGCCAGCCATGCGGGCGGCCGGGTGCTGGGGACGCAGCCCCGCCGCTCTTATTACTACAAGCAGGACTTACTTCATCCACAAGGGAGTAAACAGTGAGAGTTTTCGAAAATTCCTGGTCTCCGAAATATATAGTTCCTTGCACAGGAAACACATCTTGCGTGAAGTCTGGACTAACCATCCATGATACACTAACTTCACCGAAGTTGCCTCGAGTTCGTATTACACCATAGACAGCTAGGAAATACACACATGAACATGGGCTGATCTTTAAAACAAGCAAAACAACCTCTGAAATAAACAGGAAAAAAAAAAAAAACCTCTTCCTCAACACTTGTTGGGAGGCTTGCTGGCTGGTTGGAGGTTGCAGTCTGTCTGGCCTGGCAGCTTTTTTCCAAAGTTCAAGGACATGGAGACTCCTCCCTCCCCACCCCACCCCCAGTGTGACTTCCTGCTCTCTACCTGCTTTTCTGGGGAAAGTCCCTAGACCTGGAGGACTGACTGTTTCTAAACACTGTCTCTAATACGGATACCTGATGTACCTCTAGGGTGACCCTTGGCACAGTTTCCTGCTAGAAGCCTCCCCTACTATACATATGGTAACTAGGACTTAAAACAGGAGCTCTGCTACAGGACCCTGCGGCCAGGTCCACAGCCTTCTGAAAGGGGTGTGCCACTTAATGCAAATTAGGATTTGTCCCCAGGCGCCCCAATCCTACGCATTTCCTATCCTCTGGAATAAGGTTGAGCTGATTCACTGGAGCTTCTCCTGGAGGGCTGTCTCCCTTGTTCTCATGCCCTGCAAGGATCTCTGTTGTGGCTTCTGCTTCTTTGTGCTCATGGACTGATGGCCAACTGACCACGAAGACAAAGGGGAACCCACACAAACATGTGCTTAGCAAAATTGCAAGGTTAACATAAGTGTGTGTGTGTGTGTGTGTGTGTGTGTGTGTGTGTGTGTGTATTGAGCCTCTTCAATATTAAAAGTCATGTGGCATGGAAATGGGATTGTAATCAATTATGTACAACTATTATAAACTCTACCAAAGTAGTTCCACCAAAGGCACTATGGAAGCTTGACTTGTACTTGACAGGATTGCCCAGACATCGCTTTTCAAATAAAGGAATTCTCATCCCCACGGCAACAGTTCCTCCACAGTCACTCTAAGCTGCAGTGTCCACGCCACTTGACGTGACTTGATTCCTCTCCCCGTGTCTGAGTTATAATGTTATAATGTATTAGCTAAAATCAAATGACAACTTCAATATCCTCACAATGCTATGTAAGAAATGAAAACGGCAACCCTGCATATGAGATTTCAAAGGTAAGTCTCTAAGCTGCATGTAATTTCCAAGGCAGAGTGGAAAACTGACAACAGTTACTAAAGAAATGAACTAAGAAGTGAGAGGGGTCAGCAGTTCAGAGCGCTTACTGTTCTTCCAGAGGACCCAGGTTCAGTCCTGGCACCCAAGCAGATGGCTGACCACCACTAATGTCTCAACTCCACGGGCATCTGCACGCACACGGTGCGCATAAATTCACACAAGTATGCACAAACACACATACAAATAGAAATATTATTAAATTAAGGCGAAAGGAGATTAATGTCCGCTTCGGTGAAGAGAAATAAAATACAGTAAACATAATAGCTTACCACTATAGATATCCTCTCCTTTGCTTTCCTTTATTGACAAAGTCAAACCATCAGAAACAAAGTCTATCATCCCATGAGGCTCATCATTTTTTAGAATGGTTATGTTGACAACCGCAGCACTTCCCAGCCTGCTCTCCCTTTCGCCATGGCTGCTGAGGATCACCCAGTAGTGCTCATCCAGCTGCGGAAAGCACGGCAAGTTAGATAGGAGGTAAAGTTGATGCTCTCACAGCAAATACGATGTATAGATTACCTACAATATTAATATGTTCAACTTTTCAGGAACATACATCACGCTAAAACGATAGAAGAGCTGGTGTTATTCCTAATTTTTAAAAATATTGGCCTACTAACTGAAAGACAGGAGACATAATATGCATTATAAAAAAGAAAAAGAAACAATGATACTATTCTAATCTGGTAAAAATTCAAGAACTTCTCATTCATGATCTAGTATTCATTTAAATGAGCAAGAGTAAAAAAATAAAATTAATTTGGAAGCTGCATGTGTATTGCGATATAAACATAAATAAAGTACATCTGATTCTTTTCATATAAAACATATTTCTTTCTTTCCAGACAATTTTATAGCAAAACTTTACTTCAAAACCACACCAGTAAGAGTTGTTGATATAAAGAACATAAAACAAACTTATATTAATGGACAAAACTGATCATACGAGCAAAATCTCATATTTTTTTTTATTTCTTGTTTGGAGGACAAGAATACAATCTCGTAAGCGGAATGAATTTTATTCTTTTAAAGCTTCTTTCTAAGTATTTCCAAACATGAATACTTATTCTTTCTTCTATCTTGCTGTCAATGTTCAAAATACTTCAAATCCTCAATATACTGATGCTATCAGCCTGCTCCATGAGCATAAGAGAAATTCAAAACTGGTACCTCTGGCATGCCATCCAACCTTGAAAGCAAGGTGATCACTACTTCTCGTTCCCCAGGTGTGAATTCCAGCACCCCTGTGTTTCCATAAAACTCATTGCTCTCTCTGGGTTCTATGTGATAGCGCAGGAACTGTTTCACTAGACACCCCCTGGACCGAGTGATGCGGAGCTCCACAGCGTCTCCTTCCTTGAAAAAAATCCACAGAATTTCAAACTCTTCTAGAGCATTTTCCTGAAGCTATGAATAGAAAGTGAAGGTTCAAACTTACTCTTATGACGTAGGGTCCTCTAGAATTCTGAGAAAACTCAAAAACGCCTCCGGGGTCATCATTTTCCAAAATAATTAAGTCCCGGCTAGTGTATCCTGATTTCAGGACTTCGCTGTCCACACTCACCCTGGAGAGGGAGAGAAGAAAAAGCGCTGTTACTCTGAACTGTTCACGCTTTGAAAGAGCCAGCAGTGTTTACATGTCTCCCAGATAATTCAGAAGGCAACCAAGAGTTAAAGCTTTCAGCAAATTTACAAGTATTAAAATCACTCCACACCAAACCTGTTTCCACTGATAACACTTACTGCAAGACTATCACATTTTTGTATCTTTCTTTTATTTGACTGGACTAAACACTGCGTAGATAAACAAAGAATATAAAAACCATTCATATAAAGTATCAAATCCTGTAAGATTTTACTGTAGTTTTAGAAAATTATATTTTATAATTGGTTGGAAAATATAGTTAAATAACCTGATACCTGTTGCATTCTGCTTCTCTTATATGTGTTCTACATTTTAAATTTTACTTACATGTGAATTTCTTTTAAGTCTCCTTAAAAATGATTATGTTAATTGTGTAATAATATGTATTAACTGGGTAACTACACACTACAAATGATGAAAACTAAATAAATAAACACAATTTTGATCAAACTTTTATGAATACTTTTTGTCTTTGAAGTGTTTCCTATGTCTCAGTTTTAACCACAAACTTTTTTTAAAAAAAAAAATGTAAAATATATTAGAATAAAAGGAATGAAGTGGATCTGAGATGCTGACATGCAATAACAACTAGTGTGTGTGAGAGAGAGTGTGTGTGTGTGTGCGAGTGTGTGTGTGAGAGTGTGTGTGTGCGTGTGTGCGCGAGTGTGTGTGCGAGAGAGTGTGTGTGCGTGTGTGTGCGAGTGTGTGTGTGCGAGTGTGTGTGCGCGAGTGTGTGTGTGCGAGTGTGTGTGTGAGAGAGAGTGTGTGTGTGCGTGTGTGTGCGAGTATGTGTGTGCGAGTGTATGTGTGTGAGTGTGTGCGAGTGTGTGAGTGCGTGTGTGTGCGAGTGTGTGTGTGTGTGTTTATGTAGATAAATTGGTGTATAGATAAGCTTTCTTAAATTTCTGGTGTTTGTGTTAGAATATAATTGGGATGATCAAAGAGAGAGCAGGTTCTGAGATCTGGAGTTAGCTCTCAGGAAGTCGTAGCCACATGAGTTGAACTGAGCCTCTCCACATGTCACTTCCTACTGAGCAAAAGTGTAGTCATGATCTGACCTCCAGATCACAATGAAACCACAAACAGTCCATAGAAATGTGCACAGACTGGTGGTTTCAAAGAGGGAAAAAATTATTAATATGTTTCTGCTTATACAAATCACGCAAGCAATGCCCAACATGCTAGTGACCACAGAGGAAGTAATCTGAACACCAGACAGCTATTTGCTGTGTTGATAATGCCTCTATTTCATTTCTATAAATATCTTCATCAATTAAAATCCCCTGTGTCCAAATAAGTTAGGAGACAAGAAAACTGGATGAGAAGCAGAGGATGCAAATCAGTATGCACAGTAAATAGTTACTTTTAGACTTCTCTAAAATATGCTACTGTAATGTATGATGTAAGCTCAAAAATATTCTCTATAAAACACAGGCATGAAAGCAAGAAACTGCAAAGATATACCCAGAAAGACCACTGGTTTCATATTCTCTATTAAGCGAAATATGGTCATAAAGGATTTCAAAGTTAAACTACAGTTACTCTGGTATAAACTATTTGGAAAGTTAAAATTTAAAACCCTTCAAAATGCGATAACACTCAATTCTTCAGTGCTTTCTTAAATATTTTAAGTGCATTCAGAACACAAAACTGAGGACTACTCATACAAAACCCACTGTCACTGGAGAATAAAACTGCACACCAACATGCAGAGCCAGGTGGACAGGCAGCATTGCTCAAGACTGGTCATGCAGAATGGCAGCTTCATTATAAAACAGTCACTCACAGGAAAAAAAGTAGTAAATCTTCCAAACAAGACCTGCACACTTACCCAAAATACACGACAAATCTTTCCGTTTCTACCCTGTCAACACAGAAAGAACTGTGGGAAGGGGGAAGGGGAGGAGACAATACCATTTGCTAAAACCTCAGGACGAGAAGCTCAGTGTAATGGTGAAATAAAGTTAAAGGAAGCACCCTTACTACTCACCCCAACCCCACCTCCTAGAGCTAGCAGTTTGCAGTTTATGGGAACTGAGCACATTGTGTTCTCTGCTGTTGACAAATGCTAGCAATCCCACTCAGGGAAGATGACCCCATGACCAGAAAGCATGTCAAGCAAGCATGTCAAGGCATTCCTTTCCTGGCACCCCACAAAGCACAGAAGCCTGAAAGTGTGCACTTCCAGAAGCCACAGCAGCTGAGCAAATTTCATTCAGTCCTACTTATAATTACTTACTTACTTTAATTAGGTTTGAAAGAAAAAAAAAACCCTTTCATCCTCAGATCTAAAGCCAGTTGCTATTTGCATTAAAATCATCAAAACCCTGTAGCGGAGAAATCTGTACCTTTCGATATTGGCAGAGAATATATTCAACAAGTCACAAGACATCGTCACTTTAACTACAGTTTAGTGTCAGGAAATCTAGTTTTCCACATCCCTAGTGTATTTCATCGTCCAATAGCCTTAAAAGGTACACATCAAAACAAAGACCTCTTGAGCTCAGAATTTAAAGTAGAACATATCAGCCGGGCGATGGTGGCGCACGCCTTTAATCCTAGCACTCGGGAGGCAGAGGCAGGCTGATTTCTGTGAGTTCGAGACCAGCCTGGTCTACAGAGCTAGTTCCAGGACAGGCTCCAAAGCCACAGAGAAACCCTGTCTCAAAAAACCAAATAAATAAATAAATAAATAAATAAATAAATAAATAAATAAATAAATATGATTTATAAATAAAGATTTATGTACCATATAATTGTTTTATGAAATAAAATAACAAAAATGCTTCTAATTGCAAAATATTAAACAATAGAATACTTTTAGTAGATATTATATTGAAGTTACTTTTAACTGTTTAGTATCAAGTCAACTTCTGCTTATGTTTAGTCTAACATTACAGCACTCGAGTTGGCCTTGGGAGAAAACTGTGACGCCTACCCTAATAAAGCGTTCCTTCTTCTGCTGTGATATGATCACACTAGCATTTGGTCATTCGTTATTTCTTAAGTTTGCTTAAGACTTTGCAAAACTAAAGAAAGATTTTGACAAAATCACTTCCAAATGGTAAATTTCATTGTCATTTATTTATCTAAACATTTCTTTGGATGCAAGAGTATTATTAGGCTATTCTTTGTTTGAACACCAGTTACCAACTGAATTGACATTTTAGTGTAGATTTTGACTGATTGGTTCTATTTTAAAAGAACCACAATATTTAAAAAAACAAAGAACTCTATGATTTGCTCTTCCCTGTGGTGTATGATATACTCTTCCACATAGGGAGAAGGAGAGGAAAGAAAAAGCTTTCAAAAAAAGAGTTAATTCATTTCAAATCTTCATGTTACATTTAAAGATTACACAGAAGTGCTACTGGACTTGCAGAGGTACATATACTTCAAATTATTCTTTAAACATCCAGTTGAGATCAGCCAGGCTAACAAGGTTTCTATCAAGTTCCACGGGCTTATACTTATTATCCAATTTGCTTTAGTTGTGCTCAGACCTAAGCTATTGAAAGGCTCCATGGAAAAAATTAATTTGCAATTCATATGTCAATGAATTTCACTAACTTTTATCAAATGAAGCAGTTTTCCACAAGGCAGTCTGTATGGTGACATTTATTTAGACTGTGGATTTTGGCTGCTGGGATTTATTATTGTTTTAATTTTGTGAAAGAAAAAAATAAGTGTATGGTTCTGATGATAACAAAATGACTAGTGGCCTGTGAAAAGACCCTCTCTCTGTAGTCTACATGTTGTTCATTCACTTTATAGACTACACCAGACAAGGGGGTGTACGCCTTTAATCCCAGCGCTTTCCTCTCCAGAGGCAGGTGGATCTGTGAGGCTGAGGCCAGCCTAGTCTACAGAAAGAGTTCCAGACCAGACCAAAAAACGGGTGGGGAGGCCTAGGAAGTGACAATCAGATACAAAAGATGACACGATCAAGCTTTTCCTGCCTCACTCATGAAGAACATGCTATAAAATGGTCAAGTTCGGAGTTTCTAACTGTACATCTGCAGAGAACCCTACCCACAGCACCATAGCTGTGTTTCTAACTGTACATCTGCAGAGAACCCTACCCACAGCGCCGCAGCTGTGTTTCTAACTGTACATCCACAGTGCCATAGGTGTGTTTGCTTTCAAAAACCATTGTCACCAATTAATCAGACTCCATTTCCTCTTTAGAAAGCATTTTCTGAATTTTCTTAAAAAATAAATAAAATATAACAAAGCCCTTAGAGATTGTGGTGCCTCCTAGAAATATTGCATAATTTCCTATTATGATGGCTCAAATGTTAACGCATGAATTTGTGTGATTTTATTCTATAAAATAATTACTTACTATTTAAATCCCATGTAAAGAGAATAAAGGTTAATCTTGTCTTTTTTAATCACTTATAAAAGTCTAATCTTTCCTCTCTTGAAAGTGAAGATGAGTGTGTGACCTAACATTTTCGATGGCCTGCTGCCACCCTCATAAGCAGAGCAATATGACTGACTATGCTTCGGACTTCTCAGCTACTCCCCATAACGGTCAGCTACTCCCCATAACTGTCAGCTACTCCCTATAACTGTCAGCTACTCCCCATAACAGTCAGCTACTCCTCATAACTGTCAGATACTCCCCATAACTGTCAATTACTCCCCATAACTGTCAGCTACTCCCCATAATAGTCAGTTACTCCTCATAACTGTCAGCTACTCCCCATAACTGATGATTACTCCCCATAAGTGTCAGCTATTCCCCCATAACTCTCTACATAATGCTCCCTCAGAGCAAAACAGGATAGCGAAGGGTCACAAAAACAATAATCTTCCTAGTCAAAGAAAATCCCACCAATACACAACAGACACATCTGAAAGCCATGATAACCCTTCTCCAAAGTTTTCACCACATATGGAGAAATTAACAAAAACAAAATCAAAATCATTAATCAAACAAACAGTTACCGTTTCTGCCGTGATCCATTATTACCTGTCTAAGGAAAGGGTAACGGTTTCATTCAGCTCCGGTATGTCATCACCTTTGACGGTAATGTTGATTGTTGTGTCGCTTTGCCCAGATAAAAACACAACAGAGCCATTGAAAGGACCTGTATCATCCATGGTCACTGCTTGTGAATTAAAGCCAGAGGGCTTCAAACTCCAGTAGACAGTAGCCTGGCCATCAGTTCCATCTCGATGTAGGGGGATATATACCTTATTTTAAAAAGAAAAAGAAGAAAAACTTGCCTAAACATCTATGCTCATGAGTAACATGAACTTTCCATGCACATGCAAGTATAACTGGCTGACCGTGTGTACTTCATATAAAGAAGTAAACAGCCAGATGGTATTAGAAACACAGTCGAAGAAGCAGGAAAATAATTTTGATACTTTTTAAAATGTTTTTTGCTGATCAAATTTACCTGCAATATATACCACGCCAAAAATATTACCTTGGAATTACCTTAATAAAAAGGCAAATATATTAGAAAGCTAAAGAACAGTGAAAAATATAAAACTGTCCATTTAGCTATTCTGGCTACCAACTGAGCCTAAGACAACTAAGCAAAGAAAAATTCTTAGGAAGGAAAAAAAAAACCTACAAAGAGGTGACCCTCAGTCACTTGAGGGAGCTGGGTGAGACCTGGAACAGTAGAAATAGCAAATTCACAGCTTCGCACAGTAAACAAAGGAACACATCCCCAGGGAACAAAGTAGATGCTTTTTAGGCATTGCAAGGAAAAGAGTAAACTTTTGAAAATATATGAAGTCAAAACCATTTTGAAAAGTGAACCTTCACCGTCCCTTTGTAGAATCTCACAATAAATGAATGAAACAGTGGTCAAGATACATGAGACTTTGATAACAAAACCAACTCCCCTCATTTCTGACCTAAACATTAACCAATTTAAAGCAAACCTAAGTGGGAGGTACTTGTCTTTGACAGATTGTGATACAGCAATACAGAGGTATTCCTAAATAGAAGGACACTTAGTCACGATTCAAGTACGACAATGATGCTTAGGAAAGGAAAGAGGGAGGAGTATGCTTTTGTGCTTGTAAGTGTGCATGCGTGTGTGCCTGTGTGTCCGTGTATGTGTGCATGCATGTGTGTGTGTGTGTTGCTAAGGCTCAGCATTTCACAAATCCACATCACTATAACTAGTATCAACCATCAAACTCCAAGCTACCTCTGAGTCTTCAGTTATACCTGAGGCAGCACAAACGACAGTCAGAGAACAAAACCCAAAACTACTTTGTGTTTCTACAATATGACCACTAAAAGCGAGATTCATAACTGGCTATCAAATGTTATACACTGTGTAAAACCAATCACTTTTTAACAATCTAACTAACGTGGGCTGTCCTGTACATGTGTTGCTTTTATTGGTTAATGAATAAAGCTGCTTTGGCCTATGGCAGGGCAGAATATAGCCAGGCTGTAAGGGATAGAGAGAGAAGATGGAGTCACGGAGACACTATGTAGCTGCCAAAGGAGGCAGACACCATGTAGCTTCCCAAGAAGCAAGAGGTAACAAGCCACAAGCCTCATGGTAAAATACAAAATGATAATTTAAGATAAAAGAGCTAGCTAAAAATATGCCTGAGTTGTTGGCCAAACAATGCTGTAATTAATATAGTTTCTGTGTGTGATTATTTGTGTCTGAGCAGTCAGGAAACGAAAGAACAGTCTCTGCTTACAGATGGTGCCAATGTGGGCCAAGTACATCCACATGAAACCTGAGAGAGCTTGGCAAGGAATTTTAGACACAAAAGAATGGAGTTAAGCATGGCTTCTTGGTAACAACATTTTCTCAGGTGGGCTCTGTTTGCTAGAGGCAATCAGAGGTACAATTCTATTAAGAGAAATATTCCTGGCTTAGCATTAGCAGCAAAAACTGGGCAACCGCTTTAAGAAAGGTCTTCCTGGTTTGTGCTGGCAGCACAAATTCTGGTTCTGCACTTAAATGGTTTTGTGAGCAGCATGCTACTAGTTGCTTAATAGTGACATAGACCCCCTACATCCCTGGAGCTTGGGCAATAAGCATGGCTTGAAGAGGCGGCGAACATACCTCTGCCATGTTGGATGGGGCAGAGCAAACAGGCAGAGCCATTGAGTTGGTTTTAGCCACCTGTTTAGTATTTTTAAAAAGAAAAGGTGCTCCTGGTCAGAAAATGATTACAGATATTCAATAAAGACAGATTCAGACAAAAATAAATCTCCAAAGGGGTCACAATGTATTTAAAATGTATATATACACATATATATGTGTATATATATAAGCTTGAGAGAAAGAAAAAAGAATACAGACAGTTATAAAAAGTAGTTTAAAAAATAAAACAAAGTCTTTAAAGAGACAGTAAAATAAATATAAAAGAATACAGACATAGATAAATGGAGTAAAGAAAAAAAGCCACATAAAGAGGAAAAATACACAGAGAGTCTAGATTATATTTATTATTGTGTTTTCTTGGAATTTTGACTACAGAGAGACATTTGATTCTGGGGGCTGCTAAGCTAAACCAACATATATATTTTAAAGGTATCTTGACTTCAAAATTTGAGTCTAAGTATATGTTACTTTGGAAAAGAGGTTCTGCTTTTGTTTCCACAGAAGATAAGAACCTGTGGATTATTTCCAGGCTAATTGGTTTGATGGAACAAGACCCCCCCCCAGAAAGGTCTCTGTGGACCCTAAAAATACTTCACCCAAAAAAACAGCAGGAAGTAGTTTATAGAAAACAACACCCAAATTCCCAAAGTGATTTTTTATAAATGCTTATTTTCATTTAAAGGGGGATATGATATAGAAATTAATACTTTGCATTGGCATAGATCTTGGTCTATTGATACAATTTTAAGGTTGATTTGTTACACTGGGTACATAGTGTATATGTATTTCTGCTCTTGTTCAAGGTATTGTATTTGTGCAGCTCATTTTAAAATGTAATATAATTAAGAAATACAGATTAATAGATAGTCTTTTATAATTATCAAACTTTTAGTCATGTTACTTGATTTTTTAGATATACAGAGATAAAATTCATATGGATAGGTATTCTTCAAACCTTTCAAAGACTTACAGAATATGGCATTTAAAATGTTTTAAGGACTTAGACTTTTATGAATAGTGAGGCATGTCTGGTTCTGACAGCTCTAATTCCTTCAGAGAAGTTGACAGGCATCAAAGAAACTTGTTATCAAATTGCCTTCAATGTGACAAGGATAGTCATTTTGGCAAGAAACTGCTTTTTCCTGAATTGTTTGATGGTATGCTGTATGAACCAGACTTGCAGGACCCACAGAAAAGTGACTGCTGAACTTTCCCAGTGAAGGGATGATCCTATAAGGTTCCTGCTTTATGAAAGAGTCTGCCAGACGTTCTGCAGGACACACAAGAAAGTAACTGACAAACTGTCAATATAGGCAAAGAAGTCTTTCAAATTTTCTGCTTCATTGAAAAGTCTGTCAGATACTATGTAGGCTGAAGATGGAAGCCCCAATTTTACAGAAGAACTTTGGATGACTGTCTAGGCAGTGAGATACCTCTGTCAATCCTAGAGTTTTGGAAGCTGCTTACAATGCACTTCCTGTTAACTTAGGCAATATTATATCCTTCTGGAGTCTTTGATGAAGTTGAAGAATAGATAGTTATAATTATAGTTTTCCCTAGTTATAATCAATGATAAATTAGATATGAGACTTTAGAGTCACAAAGATAGATACATGTTAGACTATTTACCTTAATTTACCAAATATAAATGGACTAAATATTGTAACTATAATTCTTCTTGATAACTGTTTTGTTTATTAATTTTATTATGTCAAAGTTAAAACCTTCCTTTTTAATTAGATAGAAAGGAGGAAGATGTTGTGGGATGGACTTCTGTATATGTGTTGCTTTTATTGGTTAATGAATAATGCTACTTTGGCCTATGGCAAGGCAGAATACAGTCAGGCTAAAAGGGATATATAGTGAGAGTAGGCAGAGTTAAGAGAGATGCCATGTAGCTGCTGAAGGAAGTAGATTCCCTGTAGCTGCCCAGGAAGCAAGAAGTAATAAAGTGAGAGTCTTATAGTAAAATAAAAAATAATAATTTAAGATATAAAAGCTAGCTAGAAGTACGCCTGAGTTGTTGGCCAAACAATGTTGTAATTTATATAGTTTCTGTGTGATTATTCATGTCTGATCAGTCAGGAAATGAAAGAGCAGCCTCCATTTACAATCTACTCTCACCATGAGCAATTAATTCTACTTTTTTTAAAAAAAATTTAATTGAAATAGTATTGCATCATTTCCCTTCTTCCACTCCCAGTTACTTCCTAGAAACCCTACCAAGCCACATTCACTCTCAATAAAGTTAATGACATCAATATCTATGACTAGATTTGTTACATATATATTTATGTGGCTATGCTAAGTGTCCTGGAGTTGCTGCTTGACAAAGATCACAGTGCTCGGACGACTTGAACTGACCCTTCGCTGTCCTTGCTAAAAGTGCTACACCACTCTTTCCTGTGTCTTTGACGCATTTAATGTTTGACTCCTTGCTGTTAAGGGCCCCTCACTGGAGGCCAGAACTGGGAAAATGGAATAACTCTTGTGAAAGCTGATGTTAAGAATAAAACTTAAAAAAAAAAAGAATAAAACTTAATTGGCATTCTTTTTAAGGGATTAAATGTGTTCATTCCTCTTACCTGCATATTTTCTTCAAAGAAATAGCTGTGTTGATGTCTTTGGTCTCCCATTGAGTATACACTACTGAATAAATGTAGGAGTTTTATGTTTATTGTATGAGTCTTGAAACACTATAGATATTTTAATTATCAGTCATGACGGCAATTTCTGTATAAAAGAGCCTTAAATGGAACATTGTTTTGAGATCAAATTCCCTATTCTCACAAAAGTGGCCACATTGCAATAAAAGCTGTGGCATATTGCAAAAAAATAAAAAAATAAAAAAAATAAAACTGAAGATGATTCCCTGGGAGAACTTGCTGTATAAGAATTTGAATCTTCTATAGAAATTATTACTTAAGTGGTAATAAGCATGAGATATAGGATCTGGAACAAATCATTTAAAAAGAAAAACTTAGGGAAATTTTAGAAGCTGACAAACTATGACTGAATCATTAGATTTTCATGTTTTGCCTCAGAAACATGGAACTAGTATGCACAAGAAAAATCCTTGATTATAACGTTAACGGCAGGCCTTGGTGCCCTCCAAGGCAGAATAAACAGTTTTAGGAATCTTGATGTTCTTTTACCTTTTTTTGTAAACTTAAAAAGGGTTCCTGTAAGCTTTAGGGAACTGACTTGATTCCACCTCTCACAGGTATTGGACCCAGGTAAATACTTAAATGAACAGCCTGTTTCCCTACCTCCATGGCCTACGAAACAATTCTGAACTAAACATGCAGTCTGTGCCTCAACAAGTTCAGCTCAATTGCAGTCTGCCTTGGTTTCCGAGGTTATAAAAAGGTATTTACAATTTTGTCTCAGAACAGACCTTATGTTCACAAACAAAAGAAGGGGAGACGGCACAGCCATATCTGATGGAATGGCAGAAGTCACAAAACCAGCACAGCTGCTTGGCAAAGGTCCAGCAAAGCTGAGCCACAAGATGGCCGCCATACCACCTTTGCTTTTCCTACTTGGGAGACTTCTAATATTTGTACAATCTGGGAATATTTGACTGATGGAAATTTTCTTATGAATCTTTTATGCCTTGTTCCAGGAATGCTATTTCTAAGTTTCCCCAGGAAAGTCCTGAGCATCCTATTCAATCAATGATGTCAAAAGTTGAGGAAAATGATTGGAAATGATAACTGATTTGTCATAGTTTATTAATGATGAGCAAAAAGATGAATGAAAGGAAGTGAAACACATGTCCCAAAACAAAAATGATATAATCTATGTTTTGGAACAACATGAATGTATCCCTGCTTACTAAATTCTGTATAAATAAAGAAATACTCTGGCTATAAGATTCTCCCGATCACCATGGCCTGGCTCACTTCCTTCCCTTGCTGGAACCTGTCCACCAATGGGGATGGCTCCTGCCATTTATGTGTATATATGTGCAAATATATATAAGCATAACCTCTTAAGAATAGTAAATATTGTAGGAAAATCAGATGTTCATCAGTTGTTTATTCTAAAAAGCACATATTCTATTAACTCTACACGCTGGCCCCATATCAAAAAGGATTTACATCCCTCAGACACATTAGGACATATCAGGAAGTAAATGCGTACTCACCACCTCGGTGTCAGAACCTTTGGGTTCATGCAAAATGATTGGAAGGTTGCTAAGAAAGCCAATCTCTCCATTCGCAATGGCTGGGGTAACCAATAAAGAAATATTTCTGATTTTCCCAAATCTGGGACTTACTGGTGGGATTGGGGGAAATATGCTCACCAATATCACAGCTTCCAACTAAAAAGCACAAACAAAAACAAGAGATATTATAATTGTTAATTTATTAATTAAATTCAGAAAAAAAATCCCAGCATGAAATGTCTAAGTTGATGCAGTCACAGGTCACCAGTGACCCTGAAAGTCGGTACCTGGCCCTGCACCTCCTAAAGGGACTGTCAGAGCCCCGTTTCTTCTGATTCTCAGGATTGATTACTGAGTCGAGCTCTCCCTGGTTCTTTACCTTGTAACATCATCCTATCCCTTTAATAATATCTGAATATCTCCCTCAAACTCCAAGTCATTATAACCATCACTAGTGAGCATCTCACAAATGTCATGCAGACATTGTACAGATACACTGTCCAAACAGAAATCACTATCCCTGTTCCAGGTCCTACCCACCATTAGCTTATCGTGTGTCACCACCTGTTTGTCCACTCTGACACCTATATTCAACTACACCGACATTTTAAAAGTCTAATGTTAAAAAAAAAACTCTCACATTTTCTGCCAGGTTCCATTGACCCATACATCCAATCAGACACCTAGTCTCCTTCTCTGCCAGACCTAAGTCAGTACAAGCAGACCGTTCAAAACTCCAACTACAGCCAGAGCAACCGAGTGCTTACAGAAATACAGTACACATCTAACACACGATCAGTCTCCCAGTAGTTGATGAAGACGGTAGTCTCCTGGCCGAGAACGGCCCCTCCCTTCATCATCTCACAATCTCAAGTACACCCTAAAAACCAGCTAAATGTCCTCTCTTCTGTGTGACGATTTCTTGGGATTCTCCAGTTATCTTTGGCCACCCCCTTTGGAAGCTCTACTACTCTGATTAAGCTTATGATGTAACTACAACTTCATATGCCATTAGTTCATTATTTTCTAGCTCAGATTTTTGCTGGTTAGTATCTTAAGGCATGTGTGTCCGTGTTGCATGTTCCCATCTGCAGCACAAACCTGGAATGCACCGGCTATGCAACAAGCATTTATAGTTGGCCCCTACAGGACAAACAGTTCTACAGGGTCACTGATACAGCGCAACTTTCAGCGTCTTATGTACAGAACTTTATGAGTCCACACTGGTCAAATGAAGGAGTTAGTCATCTTGGACTATAAAAGACAAGAGCTTTGAGTTTCCCATGAGACTTTCAGCTTCACCAAGCTCTTCAAATCTCCTCCTCCACAAAGCTTTGAAAGGTTCACATGATGCCACATGTCAACCACAGTAGAGATTTGTGTTTGTGTGGTGTTTTTCAGAAATGGACAAGACTGGACTGTTCTCCCATGACCAGAATGTAAATGACCAGAATCTAAAGCACTGGTTCTCAACCTGTGTCCCACAGTCCCATTAGCAAATCTCTAACTCTAAAAATATCAAGATCATGATGGGGAAACCCACAGAGACAGCTGACCTGAGCTCGTGGGAGCTCACTGCCTCTGGACTAACAGCTAGGGAACCTGCATAGGGCCGAACTAGGCCCTCCATTGATGACAGTCCTGTGGCTTGGGCAGCCTGTGGGGACACTGGCAGTGGGACCAGGATTTATCCCCAGTGCATGAACTGCCTTTTTGGAGCTCATTCCCTATGGAGGATAGATACAGCCTAGATACAGGTGGGAGGAACTTGGTCTTACCTCAACTTCATATGCCAGACTTTATAGACATCCCATGGGAGACCTTACCCTTTCTGAGAAATGGATGGGGATTTGGATAGGGAAGAAAGTAGGGGGAGGAGTGGGGTAGAGAGGAAACTGTGGTTGGTATGTAAAATGGAAAAAAATTAAATAAAAAAATTTTTAAAGATATTACAATTCAGAACAGTGACAAAGTTACAGAGTTGAAGTAGCAATGAAGTAATTTTATGGTTGGGGTCACCACAACATGAGGAACTGTATCAAAGGGTCACAGCATCAGGAAGAGTGAGAACCACGGGTCCAAAGCATCAAAGGAAGAGAATCAATATATTTTTCACTCAAAACTTTCTGCAAAGGAAGAGTAGTAAGTCATTTTAGCTACTTTTATCAGAACGTCACACAGTTAATTCTAGTGCTTTTTACCTTTGAAAACTACAAAGGAATGATATAAAAGATGATGAAAAAATCATTCAATAAACTGATCAAATAAATGCTAATTTTAGTGTCTTACTTTTGCTGCTCTGGTTTTTTAAACAGTCTCAAAATTAAGGTGTTCCCCACATTCATAAGGGGCCATTCTCTGCCTTCGCATCTCTGCTATTGACAGTGAATGCTTTCCTAATGTTGTGCCCAGCAGTGTGCTGGCTGAAGGGCTCAAAGCCTGAGGAGAGCAGGTTTCTGGTCCCCTCCCTGTAATTCCGCTCAGCTTTCCGTGCAAGGCCATGTTGAGCACTTGTCTCAGGGTGTCTGCTGCTGTGGAGACACCATAACCATGGCAACTTTTTTTTTTTACATACCAATCACAGTTCCCACTCCCTTTCCTCCTCCCCCACCTTCCCCCTACCCCAAGCCCCATCTACTCTTCAGAGAGAGTAAGGCTTCCTTCCCATGGGGAGTCAA